>NW_027526604.1:0-263044 GCF_052857255.1 Amblyomma americanum
GCTTAATACAACGAAACAAGTTGTTTTAGACCGAAACGAGCTAAATTTGAACACATCGGTTTTACAAGTGTCCCTGTGACACGCGTCAAAACTTTTTCTCTTATAACTGCGCGAAAAGCATGTATTCTTGCTTAATACAGCGAAACAAGCTGTTTTAGACCGAAACGAGCTAAATCACAACACATCGGTTTTACAAGTGTTCCTCTGATACGCGTCAAAACTTTTTGTCTTATAACTGCGCGAAAAGCATGTATTCTTGCTTAATACAAAGAAACAAGCTGTTTTAGACCGAAACGAGCTAAACGGTTGAAAAAGTGTCCCTGTGACACGCGTCAAAACTTTCTCTCTTATAAATGTGCGAAAAGCATGTATTCTTGCTTAATACAGCGGAACAAGCTGTTTTAGACCGAAACGAGCTAAATCGCAACACATCGGTTTTACAAGTGTTCCTCTGATACGCGTCAAAACTTTTTTCTCTTATTACTGCGCGAAAAGCATGTATTCGTGCTTAATACAGCGAAACAAGCTGTTTTAGACCGAAACGAGCTAAATCGCAACACATCGGTTTTACAAGTGTTCCTCTGATACGCGTCAAAACTTTTTTCTCTCATAACTGCGCGAAAAGCATGTATTCGTGCTTAGTTCAACGAAACAAGCTGTTTTAGACCGAAACGAGGTAAATCTGAGCACATCGGTTTCACAAGTGTCCCTGTGACACGCGTCAAAACTATTTCTCTTATAACTGCGCGAAAAGCACGTATTCTTGCTTAATACAGCGAAACAAGCTGTTTTAGACCGAAACGAGCTAAATCACAACACATCGGTTTTACAAGTGTCCCTGTGACACGCGTCAAAACTTTTTCTCTTATAACTGCGCGAAAAGCATGTATTCTTGCTTAATACAGCGAAACAAGCTGTTTTAGACCGAAACGAGCTAAATCACAACACATCGGTTTTACAAGTGTTATTCTAATACGCGTCAAAACTTTTTCTCTTATAACTGCGCGAAAAGCATGTATTCTTGCTTAATACAACGAAACAAGCTGTTTTAGACCGAAACGAGCTAAATCACAACACATCGGTTTTAGAAGTGTCCCTGAGACACGCGTCAAAACTTTTTCTCTTATAACTGAGGGAAAAGCATGTATTCTTGCTTAATACAACGAAACAAGCTGTTTTAGACCGAAACGAGCTAAATCACAACACATCGGTTTTACAAGTGTTCCTCTGATACGCGTCAAAACTTTTTTCTCTTATAACTGCGCGAAAAGCATGTATTCGTGCTTAGTCTAACGAAACAAGCTGTTTTAGACCGAAACGAGCTAAATCTGAACACATCGGTTTTACAAGTGTCCCTGTGACACGCTTCAAAACTTTTTCTCTTATAACTGCGCGAAAAGCATGTATTCTTGCTTAATACAGCGAAACAAGCTGTTTTAGACCGAAACGAGTTAAATCACAACACATCGGTTTTACAAGTGTTCCTCTGATACGCGTCAAAACTATTTCTCTTATAACTGCGCGAAAAGCACGTATTCTTGCTTAATACAGCGAAACAAGCTGTTTTACACCGAAACGAGCTAAATCACAACACATCGGTTTTACAAGTGTCCCTGTGACACGCGTCAAAACTTTTTCTCTTATAACTGCGCGAAAAGCATGTATTCTTGCTTAATACAGCGAAACAAGCTGTTTTAGACCAAAACGAGCTAAATCACAACACATCGGTTTTACAAGTGTTCCTCTGATACGCGTCAAAACTTTTTCTCTTATAACTGCGCGAAAAGCATGTATTCTTGCTTAATACAACGAAACAAGCTGTTTTAGACCGAAACGAGCTAAATCACAACACATCGGTTTTACAAGTGTTTCTCTGATACGCGTCAAAACTTTTTTCTCTTATAACTGCGCGAAAAGATTATATTCGTGCTTAGTTCAACGAAACAAGCTGTTTTAGACCGAAACGAGGTAAATCTGAACACATTGGTTTTACAAGTGTTCCTCTGATACGCGTCCAAACTTTTTTCTCTTATAACTGCGCGAAAAGCATGTATTCGTGCTTAGTCTAACGAAACAAGCTGTTTTAGACCGAAACGTGGTAAATCTGAACACATCGGTTTTACAAGTGTCCCTGTGACATGCCTTTAAAACTTTTTCTCTTATAAATGCGCGAAAAGCATGTATTCCTGCTTAATTCAGCGAAACAAGCTGTTTTAGACCGAAACGAGCTAAATCTTAACACATCGGTTTTACAAGTGTCCCTGTGACACGCGTCAAAACTTTCTCTCTTATAAATGTGCGAAAAGCATGTATTCTTGCTTAATACAGCGGAACAAGCTGTTTTAGACCGAAACGAGCTAAATCGCAACACATCGGTTTTACAAGTGTTCCTCTGATACGCGTCAAAACTTTTTTCTCTTATTACTGCGCGAAAAGCATGTATTCGTGCTTAATACAGCGAAACAAGCTGTTTTAGACCGAAACGAGCTAAATCGCAACACATCGGTTTTACAAGTGTTCCTCTGATACGCGTCAAAACTTTTTTCTCTCATAACTGCGCGAAAAGCATGTATTCGTGCTTAGTTCAACGAAACAAGCTGTTTTAGACCGAAACGAGGTAAATCTGAGCACATCGGTTTCACAAGTGTCCCTGTGACACGCGTCAAAACTATTTCTCTTATAACTGCGCGAAAAGCACGTATTCTTGCTTAATACAGCGAAACAAGCTGTTTTAGACCGAAACGAGCTAAATCACAACACATCGGTTTTACAAGTGTCCCTGTGACACGCGTCAAAACTTTTTCTCTTATAACTGCGCGAAAAGCATGTATTCTTGCTTAATACAGCGAAACAAGCTGTTTTAGACCGAAACGAGCTAAATCACAACACATCGGTTTTACAAGTGTTATTCTAATACGCGTCAAAACTTTTTCTCTTATAACTGCGCGAAAAGCATGTATTCTTGCTTAATACAACGAAACAAGCTGTTTTAGACCGAAACGAGCTAAATCACAACACATCGGTTTTAGAAGTGTCCCTGAGACACGCGTCAAAACTTTTTCTCTTATAACTGAGGGAAAAGCATGTATTCTTGCTTAATACAACGAAACAAGCTGTTTTAGACCGAAACGAGCTAAATCACAACACATCGGTTTTACAAGTGTTCCTCTGATACGCGTCAAAACTTTTTTCTCTTATAACTGCGCGAAAAGCATGTATTCGTGCTTAGTCTAACGAAACAAGCTGTTTTAGACCGAAACGAGCTAAATCTGAACACATCGGTTTTACAAGTGTCCCTGTGACACGCTTCAAAACTTTTTCTCTTATAACTGCGCGAAAAGCATGTATTCTTGCTTAATACAGCGAAACAAGCTGTTTTAGACCGAAACGAGTTAAATCACAACACATCGGTTTTACAAGTGTTCCTCTGATACGCGTCAAAACTATTTCTCTTATAACTGCGCGAAAAGCACGTATTCTTGCTTAATACAGCGAAACAAGCTGTTTTACACCGAAACGAGCTAAATCACAACACATCGGTTTTACAAGTGTCCCTGTGACACGCGTCAAAACTTTTTCTCTTATAACTGCGCGAAAAGCATGTATTCTTGCTTAATACAGCGAAACAAGCTGTTTTAGACCAAAACGAGCTAAATCACAACACATCGGTTTTACAAGTGTTCCTCTGATACGCGTCAAAACTTTTTCTCTTATAACTGCGCGAAAAGCATGTATTCTTGCTTAATACAACGAAACAAGCTGTTTTAGACCGAAACGAGCTAAATCACAACACATCGGTTTTACAAGTGTTTCTCTGATACGCGTCAAAACTTTTTTCTCTTATAACTGCGCGAAAAGATTATATTCGTGCTTAGTTCAACGAAACAAGCTGTTTTAGACCGAAACGAGGTAAATCTGAACACATTGGTTTTACAAGTGTTCCTCTGATACGCGTCCAAACTTTTTTCTCTTATAACTGCGCGAAAAGCATGTATTCGTGCTTAGTCTAACGAAACAAACTGTTTTAGACCGAAACGTGGTAAATCTGAACACATCGGTTTTACAAGTGTCCCTGTGACATGCCTTTAAAACTTTTTCTCTTATAAATGCGCGAAAAGCATGTATTCCTGCTTAATTCAGCGAAACAAGCTGTTTTAGACCGAAACGAGCTAAATCTTAACACATCGGTTTTACAAGTGTCCCTGTGACACGCTTCAAAACTTTTTCTCTTATAACTGCGCGAAAAGCATGTATTCTTGCTTAATACAGCGAAACAAGCTGTTTTAGACCAAAACGAGGTAAATCTGAACACATTGGTTTTACAAGTGTTCCTCTGATACGCGTCAAAACTTTTTCTCTTATACCTGCGCGAAAAGCATGTATTCGTGCTTAATACAGCGAAACTTGCTGTTTTAGACCGAAAAGAGCTAAATCTGAACACATCGGTTTTACTAGTGTCCCTGTGACACGCGTCACAACCTTTTCTTTTATAACTGCGCGAAAAGCATGTATTCTTGCTTAATACAGCGAAACAAGCTGTTTTAGACCGAAACGAGCTAAATCTGAACACATCGGTTTTACTAGTGTCCCTGTGACACGCGTCACAACCTTTTCTCTTATAACTGCGCGAAAAGCATGTATTCTTGCTTAATACAGCGAAACAAGCTGTTTTAGACCGAAACGAGCTAAATCACAACACATCGGTTTTACTAGTGTTCCTCTGATACGCGTCTAAACTTTTTCTCATAACTGCGCGAAAAGCATGTATTCGTGCTTAATACAACGAAACAAGCTGTTTTACACCAAAACGAGCTAGATCTGAACACATCGGTTTTACAAGTGTCAGTGTGACACGCGTCAAAACTTTTTTTCTTATAACTACGCGAAAATCGCGTATTCTTGCTTAATACAGCGAAACAAGCTGTTTTAGACCAAAACGAGCTAAATCACAACACATCGGTTTTACAAGTCTTCCTCTGATACGCGTCAAAACTTTTTTCTCTTATAACTGCGCGAAAAGCATGTATTCGTGCTTAATACAACGAAACAAGTTGTTTTAGACCGAAACGAGCTAAATTTGAACACATCGGTTTTACAAGTGTCCCTGTGACACGCGTCAAAACTTTTTCTCTTATAACTGCGCGAAAAGCATGTATTCTTGCTTAATACAGCGAAACAAGCTGTTTTAGACCGAAACGAGCTAAATCACAACACATCGGTTTTACAAGTGTTCCTCTGATACGCGTCAAAACTTTTTGTCTTATAACTGCGCGAAAAGCATGTATTCTTGCTTAATACAAAGAAACAAGCTGTTTTAGACCGAAACGAGCTAAACGGTTGAAAAAGTGTCCCTGTGACACGCGTCAAAACTTTCTCTCTTATAAATGTGCGAAAAGCATGTATTCTTGCTTAATACAGCGGAACAAGCTGTTTTAGACCGAAACGAGCTAAATCGCAACACATCGGTTTTACAAGTGTTCCTCTGATACGCGTCAAAACTTTTTTCTCTTATTACTGCGCGAAAAGCATGTATTCGTGCTTAATACAGCGAAACAAGCTGTTTTAGACCGAAACGAGCTAAATCGCAACACATCGGTTTTACAAGTGTTCCTCTGATACGCGTCAAAACTTTTTTCTCTCATAACTGCGCGAAAAGCATGTATTCGTGCTTAGTTCAACGAAACAAGCTGTTTTAGACCGAAACGAGGTAAATCTGAGCACATCGGTTTCACAAGTGTCCCTGTGACACGCGTCAAAACTATTTCTCTTATAACTGCGCGAAAAGCACGTATTCTTGCTTAATACAGCGAAACAAGCTGTTTTAGACCGAAACGAGCTAAATCACAACACATCGGTTTTACAAGTGTCCCTGTGACACGCGTCAAAACTTTTTCTCTTATAACTGCGCGAAAAGCATGTATTCTTGCTTAATACAGCGAAACAAGCTGTTTTAGACCGAAACGAGCTAAATCACAACACATCGGTTTTACAAGTGTTATTCTAATACGCGTCAAAACTTTTTCTCTTATAACTGCGCGAAAAGCATGTATTCTTGCTTAATACAACGAAACAAGCTGTTTTAGACCGAAACGAGCTAAATCACAACACATCGGTTTTAGAAGTGTCCCTGAGACACGCGTCAAAACTTTTTCTCTTATAACTGAGGGAAAAGCATGTATTCTTGCTTAATACAACGAAACAAGCTGTTTTAGACCGAAACGAGCTAAATCACAACACATCGGTTTTACAAGTGTTCCTCTGATACGCGTCAAAACTTTTTTCTCTTATAACTGCGCGAAAAGCATGTATTCGTGCTTAGTCTAACGAAACAAGCTGTTTTAGACCGAAACGAGCTAAATCTGAACACATCGGTTTTACAAGTGTCCCTGTGACACGCTTCAAAACTTTTTCTCTTATAACTGCGCGAAAAGCATGTATTCTTGCTTAATACAGCGAAACAAGCTGTTTTAGACCGAAACGAGTTAAATCACAACACATCGGTTTTACAAGTGTTCCTCTGATACGCGTCAAAACTATTTCTCTTATAACTGCGCGAAAAGCACGTATTCTTGCTTAATACAGCGAAACAAGCTGTTTTACACCGAAACGAGCTAAATCACAACACATCGGTTTTACAAGTGTCCCTGTGACACGCGTCAAAACTTTTTCTCTTATAACTGCGCGAAAAGCATGTATTCTTGCTTAATACAGCGAAACAAGCTGTTTTAGACCAAAACGAGCTAAATCACAACACATCGGTTTTACAAGTGTTCCTCTGATACGCGTCAAAACTTTTTCTCTTATAA
Organism: Amblyomma americanum; assembly: GCF_052857255.1. Classification (NCBI taxonomy): domain Eukaryota; kingdom Metazoa; phylum Arthropoda; class Arachnida; order Ixodida; family Ixodidae; genus Amblyomma; species Amblyomma americanum. The sequence goes on from NW_027526604.1 coordinate 6,807, forward strand.
CTGCGCGAAAAGCATGTATTCTTGCTTAATACAACGAAACAAGCTGTTTTAGACCGAAACGAGCTAAATCACAACACATCGGTTTTACAAGTGTTTCTCTGATACGCGTCAAAACTTTTTTCTCTTATAACTGCGCGAAAAGATTATATTCGTGCTTAGTTCAACGAAACAAGCTGTTTTAGACCGAAACGAGGTAAATCTGAACACATTGGTTTTACAAGTGTTCCTCTGATACGCGTCCAAACTTTTTTCTCTTATAACTGCGCGAAAAGCATGTATTCGTGCTTAGTCTAACGAAACAAGCTGTTTTAGACCGAAACGTGGTAAATCTGAACACATCGGTTTTACAAGTGTCCCTGTGACATGCCTTTAAAACTTTTTCTCTTATAAATGCGCGAAAAGCATGTATTCCTGCTTAATTCAGCGAAACAAGCTGTTTTAGACCGAAACGAGCTAAATCTTAACACATCGGTTTTACAAGTGTCCCTGTGACACGCTTCAAAACTTTTTCTCTTATAACTGCGCGAAAAGCATGTATTCTTGCTTAATACAGCGAAACAAGCTGTTTTAGACCAAAACGAGGTAAATCTGAACACATTGGTTTTACAAGTGTTCCTCTGATACGCGTCAAAACTTTTTCTCTTATACCTGCGCGAAAAGCATGTATTCGTGCTTAATACAGCGAAACTTGCTGTTTTAGACCGAAACGAGCTAAATCTGAACACATCGGTTTTACTAGTGTCCCTGTGACACGCGTCACAACCTTTTCTTTTATAACTGCGCGAAAAGCATGTATTCTTGCTTAATACAGCCAAACAAGCTGTTTTAGACCGAAACGAGCTAAATCTGAACACATCGGTTTTACTAGTGTCCCTGTGACACGCGTCACAACATTTTCTCTTATAACTGCGCGAAAAGCATGTATTCTTGCTTAATACAGCGAAACAAGCTGTTTTAGACCGAAACGAGCTAAATCACAACACATCGGTTTTACTAGTGTTCCTCTGATACGCGTCTAAACTTTTTCTCATAACTGCGCGAAAAGCATGTATTCGTGCTTAATACAACGAAACAAGCTGTTTTACACCAAAACGAGCTAGATCTGAACACATCGGTTTTACAAGTGTCAGTGTGACACGCGTCAAAACTTTTTTTCTTATAACTACGCGAAAATCGCGTATTCTTGCTTAATACAGCGAAACAAGCTGTTTTAGACCAAAACGAGCTAAATCACAACACATCGGTTTTACAAGTCTTCCTCTGATACGCGTCAAAACTTTTTTCTCTTATAACTGCGCGAAAAGCATGTATTCGTGCTTAATACAACGAAACAAGTTGTTTTAGACCGAAACGAGCTAAATTTGAACACATCGGTTTTACAAGTGTCCCTGTGACACGCGTCAAAACTTTTTCTCTTATAACTGCGCGAAAAGCATGTATTCTTGCTTAATACAGCGAAACAAGCTGTTTTAGACCGAAACGAGCTAAATCACAACACATCGGTTTTACAAGTGTTCCTCTGATACGCGTCAAAACTTTTTGTCTTATAACTGCGCGAAAAGCATGTATTCTTGCTTAATACAAGGAAACAAGCTGTTTTAGACCGAAACGAGCTAAATCACAACACATCGGTTGAAAAAGTGTCCCTGTGACACGCGTCAAAACTTTCTCTCTTATAAATGTGCGAAAAGCATGTATTCTTGCTTAATACAGCGGAACAAGCTGTTTTAGACCGAAACGAGCTAAATCGCAACACATCGGTTTTACAAGTGTTCCTCTGATACGCGTCAAAACTTTTTTGTCTTATTACTGCGCGAAAAGCATGTATTCGTGCTTAGTTCAACGAAACAAGCTGTTTTAGACCGAAACGAGGTAAATCTGAGCACATCTGTTTCACAAGTGTCCCTGTGACACGCGTCAAAACTTTTGTCTTATAACTGCGCGAAAAGCATGTATTCTTGCTTACTACAGCGAAACAAGCTGTTTTAGACCGAAACGAGCTAAATCACAACACATCGGTTTTACAAGTGTTCCTCTGATACGCGTCAAAACTTTTTTTCTTATAACTGCGCGAAAAGCATGTATTCTTGCTTAATACAACGAAACAAGCTGTTTTAGACCGAAACGAGCTAAATCACAACACATCGGTTTTACAAGTGTTCCTCTGATACGCGTCTAAACTTTTTCTCTTATAACTGAGCGAAAAGCATGTATTCGTGCTTAATACAACGAAACAAGTTTTACACCAAAACGAGCTAGATCTGAACACATCGGTTTTACAAGTGTCCCTGTGACACGCGTCCAAACTTTTTCTCTTGTAACTGCGCGAAAAGCACGTATTCTTGCTTAATACAGCGAAACAAGCTGTTTTAGACAGAAACGAGCTAAATCTGAACACATCGGTTTTACAAGTGTCCCTGTGACACGCGTCAAAACGTTTTCTCTTATACCTGCGCGAAAAGCATGTATTCGTGCTTAATACAGCGAAACTTGCTGTTTTAGACCGAAACGAGCTAAATCTGAACACATCGGTTTTACTAGTGTCCCTGTGACACGCTTCACAACCTTTTCTCTTATAACTGCGCGAAAAGCATGTGTTCTTGCTTAATACAGCGAAACAAGCTGTTTTAGACCAAAACGAGCTAAATCACAACACATCGGTTTTACAAGTCTTCCTCTGATACGCGTCAAAACTTTTTTCTCTTATAACTGCGCGAAAAGCATGTATTCGTGCTTAATACAACGAAACAAGTTGTTTTAGACCGAAACGAGCTAAATTTGAACACATCGGTTTTACAAGTGTCCCTGTGACACGCGTCAAAACTTTTTCTCTTATAACTGCGCGAAAAGCATGTATTCTTGCTTAATACAGCGAAACAAGCTGTTTTAGACCGAAACGAGCTAAATCACAACACATCGGTTTTACAAGTGTTCCTCTGATACGCGTCAAAACTTTTTGTCTTATAACTGCGCGAAAAGCATGTATTCTTGCTTAATACAAAGAAACAAGCTGTTTTAGACCGAAACGAGCTAAATCACAACACATCGGTTGTAAAAGTGTCCCTGTGACACGCGTCAAAACTTTCTCTCTTATAAATGTGCGAAAAGCATGTATTCTTGCTTAATACAGCGGAACAAGCTGTTTTAGACCGAAACGAGCTAAATCGCAACACATCGGTTTTACAAGTGTTCCTCTGATACGCGTCAAAACTTTTTTCTCTTATTACTGCGCGAAAAGCATGTATTCGTGCTTAGTTCAACGAAACAAGCTGTTTTAGACCGAAACGAGGTAAATCTGAGCACATCTGTTTCACAAGTGTCCCTGTGACACGCGTCAAAACTTTTTGTCTTATAACTGCGCGAAAAGCATGTATTCTTGCTTACTACAGCGAAACAAGCTGTTTTAGACCGAAACGAGCTAAATCACAACACATCGGTTTTACAAGTGTTCCTCTGATACGCGTCAAAACTTTTTTTCTTATAACTGCGCGAAAAGCATGTATTCTTGCTTAATACAACGAAACAAGCTGTTTTAGACCGAAACGAGCTAAATCACAACACATCGGTTTTACAAGTGTTCCTCTGATACGCGTCTAAACTTTTTCTCTTATAACTGAGCGAAAAGCATGTATTCGTGCTTAATACAACGAAACAAGTTTTACACCAAAACGAGCTAGATCTGAACACATCGGTTTTACAAGTGTCCCTGTGACACGCGTCCAAACTTTTTCTCTTGTAACTGCGCGAAAAGCACGTATTCTTGCTTAATACAGCGAAACAAGCTGTTTTAGACAGAAACGAGCTAAATCTAAACACATCGGTTTTACAAGTGTCCCTGTGACACGCGTCAAAACGTTTTCTCTTATACCTGCGCGAAAAGCATGTATTCGTGCTTAATACAGCGAAACTTGCTGTTTTAGACCGAAACGAGCTAAATCTGAACACATCGGTTTTACTAGTGTCCCTGTGACACGCTTCACAACCTTTTCTCTTATACCTGCGCGAAAAGCATGTATTCGTGCTTAATACAGCGAAACTTGCTGTTTTAGACCGAAACGAGCTAAATCTGAACACATCGGTTTTACTAGTGTCCCTGTGACACGCTTCACAACCTTTTCTCTATAACTGCGCGAAAAGCATGTGTTCTTGCTTAATACAGCGAAACAAGCTGTTTTAGACCAAAACGAGCTAAATCACAACACATCGGTTTTACAAGTCTTCCTCTGATACGCGTCAAAACTTTTTTCTCTTATAACTGCGCGAAAAGCATGTATCCGTGCTTAATACAACGAAACAAGTTGTTTTAGACCGAAACGAGCTAAATTTGAACACATCGGTTTTACAAGTGTCCCTGTGACACGCGTCAAAACTTTTTCTCTTATAACTGCGCGAAAAGCATGTATTCTTGCTTAATACAGCGAAACAAGCTGTTTTAGACCGAAACGAGCTAAATCACAACACATCGGTTTTACAAGTGTTCCTCTGATACGCGTCAAAACTTTTTGTCTTATAACTGCGCGAAAAGCATGTATTCTTGCTTAATACAAAGAAACAAGCTGTTTTAGACCGAAACGAGCTAAATCACAACACATCGGTTGTAAAAGTGTCCCTGTGACACGCGTCAAAACTTTCTCTCTTATAAATGTGCGAAAAGCATGTATTCTTGCTTAATACAGCGGAACAAGCTGTTTTAGACCGAAACGAGCTAAATCGCAACACATCGGTTTTACAAGTGTTCCTCTGATACGCGTCAAAACTTTTTTCTCTTATTACTGCGCGAAAAGCATGTATTCGTGCTTAGTTCAACGAAACAAGCTGTTTTAGACCGAAACGAGGTAAATCTGAGCACATCTGTTTCACAAGTGTCCCTGTGACACGCGTCAAAACTTTTTGTCTTATAACTGCGCGAAAAGCATGTATTCTTGCTTACTACAGCGAAACAAGCTGTTTTAGACCGAAACGAGCTAAATCACAACACATCGGTTTTACAAGTGTTCCTCTGATACGCGTCAAAACTTTTTTTCTTATAACTGCGCGAAAAGCATGTATTCTTGCTTAATACAACGAAACAAGCTGTTTTAGACCGAAACGAGCTAAATCACAACACATCGGTTTTACAAGTGTTCCTCTGATACGCGTCTAAACTTTTTCTCTTATAACTGAGCGAAAAGCATGTATTCGTGCTTAATACAACGAAACAAGTTTTACACCAAAACGAGCTAGATCTGAACACATCGGTTTTACAAGTGTCCCTGTGACACGCGTCCAAACTTTTTCTCTTGTAACTGCGCGAAAAGCACGTATTCTTGCTTAATACAGCGAAACAAGCTGTTTTAGACAGAAACGAGCTAAATCTAAACACATCGGTTTTACAAGTGTCCCTGTGACACGCGTCAAAACGTTTTCTCTTATACCTGCGCGAAAAGCATGTATTCGTGCTTAATACAGCGAAACTTGCTGTTTTAGACCGAAACGAGCTAAATCTGAACACATCGGTTTTACTAGTGTCCCTGTGACACGCTTCACAACCTTTTTTCTTATAACTGCGCGAAAAGCATGTATTCTTGCTTAATACAGCGAAACAAGCTGTTTTAGACCGAAACGAGCTAAATCTGAACACATCGGTTTTACTAGTGTCCCTGTGACACGCGTCACAACCTTTTCTCTTATAACTGCGCGAAAAGCATGTATTCTTGCTTAATACAGCGAAACAAGCTGTTTTAGACCGAAACGAGTTAAATCACAACACATCGGTTTTACAAGTGTTCCTCTGATACGCGTCAAAACTTTTTCTCCTATAACTGCGCGAAAAGCATGTATTCGTGCTTAATACAGCGAAACAAGCTGTTTTAGACCGAAACGAGCTAAATCGCAACACATCGGTTTTACAAGTGTTCCTCTGATACGCGTCAAAACTTTTTTCTCTCATAACTGCGCGAAAAGCATGTATTCGTGCTTAGTTCAACGAAACAAGCTGTTTTAGACCGAAACGAGGTAAATCTGAGCACATCGGTTTCACAAGTGTCCCTGTGACACGCGTCAAAACTATTTCTCTTATAACTGCGCGAAAAGCACGTATTCTTGCTTAATACAGCGAAACAAGCTGTTTTAGACCGAAACGAGCTAAATCACAACACATCGGTTTTACAAGTGTCCCTGTGACACGCGTCAAAACTTTTTCTCTTATAACTGCGCGAAAAGCATGTATTCTTGCTTAATACAGCGAAACAAGCTGTTTTAGACCGAAACGAGCTAAATCACAACACATCGGTTTTACAAGTGTTATTCTAATACGCGTCAAAACTTTTTCTCTTATAACTGCGCGAAAAGCATGTATTCTTGCTTAATACAACGAAACAAGCTGTTTTAGACCGAAACGAGCTAAATCACAACACATCGGTTTTAGAAGTGTCCCTGAGACACGCGTCAAAACTTTTTCTCTTATAACTGAGGGAAAAGCATGTATTCTTGCTTAATACAACGAAACAAGCTGTTTTAGACCGAAACGAGCTAAATCACAACACATCGGTTTTACAAGTGTTCCTCTGATACGCGTCAAAACTTTTTTCTCTTATAACTGCGCGAAAAGCATGTATTCGTGCTTAGTCTAAAGAAACAAGCTGTTTTAGACCGAAACGAGCTAAATCTGAACACATCGGTTTTACAAGTGTCCCTGTGACACGCTTCAAAACTTTTTCTCTTATAACTGCGCGAAAAGCATGTATTCTTGCTTAATACAGCGAAACAAGCTGTTTTAGACCGAAACGAGTTAAATCACAACACATCGGTTTTACAAGTGTTCCTCTGATACGCGTCAAAACTATTTCTCTTATAACTGCGCGAAAAGCACGTATTCTTGCTTAATACAGCGAAACAAGCTGTTTTACACCGAAACGAGCTAAATCACAACACATCGGTTTTACAAGTGTCCCTGTGACACGCGTCAAAACTTTTTCTCTTATAACTGCGCGAAAAGCATGTATTCTTGCTTAATACAGCGAAACAAGCTGTTTTAGACCAAAACGAGCTAAATCACAACACATCGGTTTTACAAGTGTTCCTCTGATACGCGTCAAAACTTTTTCTCTTATAACTGCGCGAAAAGCATGTATTCTTGCTTAATACAACGAAACAAGCTGTTTTAGACCGAAACGAGGTAAATCACAACACATCGGTTTTACAAGTGTTTCTCTGATACGCGTCAAAACTTTTTTCTCTTATAACTGCGCGAAAAGATTATATTCGTGCTTAGTTCAACGAAACAAGCTGTTTTAGACCGAAACGAGGTAAATCTGAACACATTGGTTTTACAAGTGTTCCTCTGATACGCGTCAAAACTTTTTCTCTGATAACTGCGCGAAAAGAATGTATTCTTGCCTAATACAACGAAACAAGCTGTTTTAGACCGAAACGAGCCAAATCACAACACATCGGTATTACAATTGTTCCACGTGATACTCGTCAAAACTTTTTCTCTAATAACTGCGCGAAAAGCATGTATTCTTGCTTAATACAGCGAAACAAGCTGTTTTAGACCGAAACGAGCTAAATCACAACACATCGGTTTTACAAGTGTTCCTCTGATACGCGTCAAAACTTTTTCTCTTATAACTGCGCGCAAAAGCATGTATTCTTGATTAATACAACGAAACAAGCTGTTTTAGACCGAAACGAGCTAAATCACAACACATCGGTTTTACTAGTGTTCCTCTGATACGCGTCTAAACTTTTTCTCATAACTGCGCGAAAAGCATGTATTCGTGCTTAATACAACGAAACAAGCTGTTTTACACCAAAACGAGCTAGATCTGAACACATCGGTTTTACAAGTGTCAGTGTGACACGCGTCAAATCTTTTTTTCTTATAACTACGCGAAAATCACGTATTCTTGCTTAATACAGCGAAACAAGCTGTTTTAGACCAAAACGAGCTAAATCACAACACATCGGTTTTACAAGTGTTCCTCTGATACGCGTCAAAACTTTTTGTCTTATAACTGCGCGAAAACATGTATTCTTGCTTAATACAAAGAAACAAGCTGTTTTAGACCTAAACGAGCTAAATCACAACACATCGGTTTTACAAGTGTCCCTGTGACACGCGTCAAAACTTTTTCTCTTATAACTGCGCGAAAAGCATGTATTCTTGCTTAATACAGCGAAACAAGCTGTTTTAGACCAAAACGAGTTAAATCACAACACATCGGTTTTACAAGTGTTCCTCTGATACGCGTCAAAACTTTTTCTCTTATAACTGCGCGAAAAGCATGTATTCTTGCTTAATACAACGAAACAAGCTGTTTTAGACCGAAACGAGCTAAATCACAACACATCGGTTTTACAAGTGTTTCTCTTATACGCGTCAAAACTTTTTTCTCTTATAACTGCGCGAAAAGCATGTATTCGTGCTTAGTTCAACGAAACAAGCTGTTTTAGACCGAAACGAGGTAAATCTGAACACATTGGTTTTACAAGTTTTCCTCTGATACGCGTCAAAACTTTTTCTCTGATAACTGCGCGAAAAGAATGTATTTTTGCTTAATACAACGAAACAAGCTGTTTTAGACCGAAACGAGCCAAATCACAGCACATCGGTATTACAATTGTTCCACGTGATACTCGTCAAACTTTTTCTCTAATAACTGCGCGAAAAGCATGTATTCTTGCTTAATACAGCGAAACAAGCTGTTTTAGACCGAAACGAGCTAAATCACAACACATCGGTTTTACAAGTGTTCCTCTGATACGCGTCAAAACTTTTTCTCTTATAACTGCGCGAAAAGCATGTATTCTTGATTAATACAACGAAACAAGCTGTTTTAGACCGAAACGAGCTAAATCACAACACATCGGTTTTACTAGTGTTCCTCTGATACGCTTCTAAACTTTTTCTCATAACTGCGCGAAAAGCATGTATTCGTGCTTATTACAACGAAACAAGCTGTTTTACACCAAAACGAGCTAGATCTGAACACATCGGTTTTACAAGTGTCAGTGTGACACGCGTCAAAACTTTTTTTCTTATAACTACGCGAAAATCACGTATTCTTGCTTAATACAGCGAAACAAGCTGTTTTAGACCAAAACGAGCTAAATCACAACACATCGGTTTTACGTCTTCCTCTGATACGCGTCAAAACTTTTTCTCTTATAACTGCGCGAAAAGCATGTATTCTTGCTTAATACAACGAAACAAGCGTTTTTAGACCGAAACGAGCTAAATCACAACACATCGGTTTTACAAGTGTTCCTCTGATACGCGTCAAAACTTTTTTTCTTATAAATGCGCGAAAAGCATGTATTCTTGCTTAATACAACGGAACAAGCTGTTTTAGACCGAAACGAGCTAAATCACAACACATCGGTTTTACGTGTTCCTCTGATACGCGTCTAAACTTTTTCTCTTATAACTGCGCGAAAAGCATGTATTCGTGCTTAATACAACGAAACAAGTTTTACACCAAAACGAGCTAGATCTGAACACATCGGTTTTACAAGTGTCCCTGTGACACGCGTCCAAACTTTTTCTCTTGTAACTGCGCGAAAAGCACGTATTCTTGCTTAATGCAGCGAAACAAGCTGTTTTAGACAGAAACGAGCTAAATCTGAACACATCGGTTTTACAAGTGTCCCTGTGACACGCGTCAAAACTTTTTCTCTTATAACTGCGCGAAAAGCATGTATTCTTGCTTAATACAGCGAAACAAGCTGTTTTAGACCGAAACGAGTTAAATCACAACACATCGGTTTTACAAGTGTTCCTCTGATACGCGTCAAAACTTTTTCTCCTATAACTGCGCGAAAAGCATGTATTCTTGCTTAATACAGCGAAACAAGCTGTTTTAGACCGAAACGAGTTAAATCACAACACATCGGTTTTACAAGTGTTCCTCTGATACGCGTCAAAACTACTTCTCTTATAACTGCGCGAAAAGCACGTATTCTTGCTTAATACAGCGAAACAAGCTGTTTTACACCGAAACGAGGTAAATCTGAACACATTGGTTTTACAAGTGTTCCTCTGATACGCGTCAAAACTTTTTCTCTGATAACTGCGCGAAAAGAATGTATTCTTGCTTAATACAACGAAACAAGCTGTTTTAGACCGAAACGAGCCAAATCACAACACATCGGTATTACAATTGTTCCACGTGATACTCGTCAAAACTTTTTCTCTAATAACTGCGCGAAAAGCATGTATTCTTGCTTAATACAGCGAAACAAGCTGTTTTAGACCGAAACGAGCTAAATCACAACACATCGGTTTTACAAGTGTTCCTCTGATACGCGTCAAAACTTTTTCTCTTATAACTGCGCGAAAAGCATGTATTCTTGATTAATACAACGAAACAAGCTGTTTTAGACCGAAACGAGCTAAATCACAACACATCGGTTTTACTAGTGTTCCTCTGATACGCGTCTAAACTTTTTCTCATAACTGCGCAAAGCATGTATTCGTGCTTAATACAACGAAACAAGCTGTATTACACCAAAACGAGCTAGATCTGAACACATCGGTTTTACAAGTGTCAGTGTGACACGCGTCAAAACTTTTTTTCTTATAACTGCGCGAAAAGCATGTATTCTTGCTTAATACAGCGAAACAAGCTGTTTTAGACCGAAACGAGCTAAATCACAACACATCGGTTTTACAAGTGTTCCTCTGATACGCGTCAAAACTTTTTTCTCTTATAACTGCGCGAAAAGCATGTATTCGTGCTTAATACAAAGAAACAAGCTGTTTTAGACCGAAACGTGGTAAATCTGAACACATCGGTTTTACAAGTGTCCCTGTGACACGCGTCAAAACTTTTTCTCTTATAACTGCGCGAAAAGCATGTATTCCTGCTTAATGCAGCGAAACAAGCTGTTTTAGACCGAAACGAGCTAAATCTGAACACATCGGTTTTACAAGTGTCCCTGTGACACGCTTCAAAACTTTTTCTCTTATAACTGCGCGAAAAGCATGTATTCTTGCTTAATACAGCGAAACAAGCTGTTTTAGACCGAAACGAGCTAAATCACAACACATCGGTTTTACAAGTGTCCCTGTGACACGCGTCAAAACTTTTTCTCTTATAACTGCGCGAAAAGCATGTATTCTTGCTTAATACAGCGAAACAAGCTGTTTTAGACCGAAACGAGTTAAATCACAACACATCGGTTTTACAAGTGTTCCTCTGATACGCGTCAAAACTTTTTCTCCTATAACTGCGCGAAAAGCATGTATTCTTGCTTAATACAAAGAAACAAGCTGTTTTAGACCGAAACGTGGTAAATCTGAACACATCGGTTTTACAAGTGTCCCTGTGACACGCGTCAAAACTTTTTCTCTTATAACTGCGCGAAAAGCATGTATTCCTGCTTAATGCAGCGAAACAAGCTGTTTTAGACCGAAACGAGCTAAATCTGAACACATCGGTTTTACAAGTGTCCCTGTGACACGCTTCAAAACTTTTTCTCTTATAACTGCGCGAAAAGAATGTATTCTTGCTTAATACAACGAAACAAGCTGTTTTAGACCGAAACGAGCCAAATCACAACACATCGGTATTACAATTGTTCCACGTGATACTCGTCAAAACTTTTTCTCTAATAACTGCGCGAAAAGCATGTATTCTTGCTTAATACAGCGAAACAAGCTGTTTTAGACCGAAACGAGCTAAATCACAACACATCGGTTTTACAAGTGTTCCTCTGATACGCGTCAAAACTTTTTCTCTTATAACTGCGCGAAAAGCATGTATTCTTGATTAATACAACGAAACAAGCTGTTTTAGACCGAAACGAGCTAAATCACAACACATCGGTTTTACTAGTGTTCCTCTGATACGCGTCTAAACTTTTTCTCATAACTGCGCAAAGCATGTATTCGTGCTTAATACAACGAAACAAGCTGTATTACACCAAAACGAGCTAGATCTGAACACATCGGTTTTACAAGTGTCAGTGTGACACGCGTCAAAACTTTTTTTCTTATAACTGCGCGAAAAGCATGTATTCTTGCTTAATACAGCGAAACAAGCTGTTTTAGACCGAAACGAGCTAAATCACAACACATCGGTTTTACAAGTGTTCCTCTGATACGCGTCAAAACTTTTTTCTCTTATAACTGCGCGAAAAGCATGTATTCGTGCTTAATACAAAGAAACAAGCTGTTTTAGACCGAAACGTGGTAAATCTGAACACATCGGTTTTACAAGTGTCCCTGTGACACGCGTCAAAACTTTTTCTCTTATAACTGCGCGAAAAGCATGTATTCCTGCTTAATGCAGCGAAACAAGCTGTTTTAGACCGAAACGAGCTAAATCTGAACACATCGGTTTTACAAGTGTCCCTGTGACACGCTTCAAAACTTTTTCTCTTATAACTGCGCGAAAAGCATGTATTCTTGCTTAATACAGCGAAACAAGCTGTTTTAGACCGAAACGAGCTAAATCACAACACATCGGTTTTACAAGTGTCCCTGTGACACGCGTCAAAACTTTTTCTCTTATAACTGCGCGAAAAGCATGTATTCTTGCTTAATACAGCGAAACAAGCTGTTTTAGACCGAAACGAGTTAAATCACAACACATCGGTTTTACAAGTGTTCCTCTGATACGCGTCAAAACTTTTTCTCCTATAACTGCGCGAAAAGCATGTATTCTTGCTTAATACAGCGAAACAAGCTGTTTTAGACCGAAACGAGTTAAATCACAACACATCGGTTTTACAAGTGTTCCTCTGATACGCGTCAAAACTACTTCTCTTATAACTGCGCGAAAAGCACGTATTCTTGCTTAATACAGCGAAACAAGCTGTTTTACACCGAAACGAGGTAAATCTGAACACATTGGTTTTACAAGTGTTCCTCTGATACGCGTCAAAACTTTTTCTCTGATAACTGCGCGAAAAGAATGTATTCTTGCTTAATACAACGAAACAAGCTGTTTAGACCGAAACGAGCCAAATCACAACACATCGGTATTACAATTGTTCACGTGATACTCGTCAAAACTTTTTCTCTAATAACTGCGCGAAAAGCATGTATTCTTGCTTAATACAGCGAAACAAGCTGTTTAGACCGAAACGAGCTAAATCACAACACATCGGTTTACAAGTGTTCCTCTGATACGCGTCAAAACTTTTTCTCTTATAACTGCGCGAAAAGCATGTATTCTTGATTAATACAACGAAACAAGCTGTTTTAGACCGAAACGAGCTAAATCACAACACATCGGTTTTACTAGTGTTCCTCTGATACGCGTCTAAACTTTTTCTCATAACTGCGCAAAGCATGTATTCGTGCTTAATACAACGAACAAGCTGTATTACACCAAAACGAGCTAGATCTGAACACATCGGTTTTACAAGTGTCAGTGTGGACACGCGTCAAAACTTTTTTTTCTTATAACTGCGCGAAAAGCATGTATTCTTGCTTAATACAGCGAAACAAGCTGTTTTAGACCGCGAAACGAGCTAAATCACAACACATCGGTTTTACAAGTGTTCCTCTGATACGCGTCAAAACTTTTTTCTCTTATAACTGCGCGAAAAGCATGTATTCGTGCTTAATACAAAGAAACAAGCTGTTTTAGACCGAAACGTGGTAAATCTGAACACCATCGGTTTTTACAAGTGTCCCTGTGACACGCGTCAAAACTTTTTCTCTTATAACTGCGCGAAAAAGCATGTATTCCTGCTTAATGCAGCGAACAAGCTGTTTTAGACCGAAACGAGCTAAATCTGAAACACATCGGTTTTACAAGTGTCCCTGTGACACGCTTCAAAACTTTTTCTCTTATAACTGCGCGAAAAGCATGTATTCTTGCTTAATACAGCGAAACAAGCTGTTTTAGACCGAAACGAGCTAAATCACAACACATCGGTTTTAGAAGTGTTCCTCTGATACGCGTCAAAACTTTTTCTCTTATAACTGCGCGAAAAAGCATGTATCTTGCTTAATACAACGAAACAAGCTGTTTTAGACCGAAACGAGCCAAATCACAGCACATCGGTATTACAATTGTTCCACGTGATACTCGTCAAACTTTTTCTCTAATAACTGCGCGAAAAGCATGTATTCTTGCTTAATACAGAGAAACAAGCTGTTTTAGACCGAAACGAGCTAAATCACAACACATCGTTTTACAAGTGTTCCTCTGATACGCGTCAAAACTTTTTCTCTTATAACTGCGCGAAAGCATGTATTCTTGATTAATACAACGAAACAAGCTGTTTTAGACCGAAACGAGCTTAAATCACAACACATCGGTTTTACTAGTGTTCCTCTGATACGCTTCTAAACTTTTTCTCAATAACTGCGCGAAAAGCATGTATTCGTGCTTATTACAACGAAACAAGCTGTTTTACACCCAAAACGAGCTAGATCTGAACACATCGGTTTTACAAGTGTCAGTGTGACACGCGTCAAAACTTTTTTTCTTATAACTACGCGAAAATCACGTATTCTTGCTTAATACAGCGAAACAAGCTGTTTTAGACCAAAACGAGCTAAATCACAACACATCGGTTTTACGTCTTCCTCTGATACGCGTCAAAACTTTTTCTCTTATAACTGCGCGAAAAGCATGTATTCTTGCTTAATACAACGAAACAAGCGTTTTTAGACCGAAACGAGCTAAATCACAACACATCGGTTTTACAAAGTGTTCCTCTGATACGCGTCAAAACTTTTTTTCTTATAAATGCGCGAAAAGCATGTATTCTTGCTTAATACAACGGAACAAGCTGTTTTAGACCGAAACGAGCTAAATCACAACACATCGGTTTTACGTGTTCCTCTGATACGCGTCTAAACTTTTTCTCTTATAACTGCGCGAAAAGCATGTATTCGTGCTTAATACAACGAAACAAGTTTTACACCAAAACGAGCTAGATCTGAACACATCGGTTTTACAAGTGTCCCTGTGACACGCGTCCAAACTTTTTCTCTTGTAACTGCGCGAAAAGCACGTATTCTTGCTTAATGCAGCGAAACAAGCTGTTTTAGACAGAAACGAGCTAATCTGAACACATCGGTTTTACAAGTGTCCCTGTGACACGCGTCAAACTTTTTTCTCTATAACTGCGCGAAAAGCATGTATTCTTGCTTAATACAGCGAAACAAGCTGTTTTAGACCGAAACGAGTTAAATCACAACACATCGGTTTTACAAGTGTTCCTCTGATACGCGTCAAAACTTTTTCTCCTATAACTGCGCGAAAAGCATGTATTCTTGCTTAATACAGCGAAACAAGCTGTTTTAGACCGAAACGAGTTAAATCACAACACATCGGTTTTACAAGTGTTCCTCTGATACGCGTCAAAACTACTTCTCTTATAACTGCGCGAAAAGCACGTATTCTTGCTTAATACAGCGAAACAAGCTGTTTTACACCGAAACGAGGTAAATCTGAACACATTGGTTTTACAAGTGTTCCTCTGATACGCGTCAAAACTTTTTCTCTGATAACTGCGCGAAAAGAATGTATTCTTGCTTAATACAACGAAACAAGCTGTTTTAGACCGAAACGAGCCAAATCACAACACATCGGTATTACAATTGTTCCACGTGATACTCGTCAAAACTTTTTCTCTAATAACTGCGCGAAAAGCATGTATTCTTGCTTAATACAGCGAAACAAGCTGTTTTAGACCGAAACGAGCTAAATCACAACACATCGGTTTTACAAGTGTTCCTCTGATACGCGTCAAAACTTTTTCTCTTATAACTGCGCGAAAAGCATGTATTCTTGATTAATACAACGAAACAAGCTGTTTTAGACCGAAACGAGCTAAATCACAACACATCGGTTTTACTAGTGTTCCTCTGATACGCGTCTAAACTTTTTCTCATAACTGCGCAAAGCATGTATTCGTGCTTAATACAACGAAACAAGCTGTATTACACCAAAACGAGCTAGATCTGAACACATCGGTTTTACAAGTGTCAGTGTGACACGCGTCAAAACTTTTTTTCTTATAACTGCGCGAAAAGCATGTATTCTTGCTTAATACAGCGAAACAAGCTGTTTTAGACCGAAACGAGCTAAATCACAACACATCGGTTTTACAAGTGTTCCTCTGATACGCGTCAAAACTTTTTTCTCTTATAACTGCGCGAAAAGCATGTATTCGTGCTTAATACAAAGAAACAAGCTGTTTTAGACCGAAACGTGGTAAATCTGAACACATCGGTTTTACAAGTGTCCCTGTGACACGCGTCAAAACTTTTTCTCTTATAACTGCGCGAAAAGCATGTATTCCTGCTTAATGCAGCGAAACAAGCTGTTTTAGACCGAAACGAGCTAAATCTGAACACATCGGTTTTACAAGTGTCCCTGTGACACGCTTCAAAACTTTTTCTCTTATAACTGCGCGAAAAGCATGTATTCTTGCTTAATACAGCGAAACAAGCTGTTTTAGACCGAAACGAGCTAAATCACAACACATCGGTTTTAGAAGTGTTCCTCTGATACGCGTCAAAACTTTTTCTCTTATAACTGCGCGAAAAGCATGTATTCTTGCTTAATACAACGAAACAAGCTGTTTTAGACCGAAACGAGCTAAATCGCAACACATCGGTTTTACAAGTGTTTCTCTGATACGCGTCAAAACTTTTTTCTCTTATAACTGCGCGAAAAGATTATATTCGTGCTTAGTTCAACGAAACAAGCTGTTTTAGACCGAAACGAGGTAAATCTGAACACATTGGTTTTACAAGTGTTCCTCTGATACGCGTCAAAACTTTTTCTCTGATAACTGCGCGAAAAGAATGTATTTTTGCTTAATACAACGAAACAAGCTGTTTTAGACCGAAACGAGCCAAATCACAACACATCGGTATTACAATTGTTCCACGTGATACTCGTCAAAACTTTTTCTCTGATAACTGCGCGAAAAGCATGTATTCTTGCTTATTACAGCGAAAGAAGCTGTTTTAGACCGAAACGAGCTAAATCACAACACATCGGTTTTACAAGTGTTCCTCTGATACGCGTCAAAACTTTTTCTCTTATAACTGCGCGAAAAGCATGTATTCTTGATTAATACAACGAAACAAGCTGTTTTAGACCGAAACGAGCTAAATCACAACACATCGGTTTTACTAGTGTTCCTCTGATACGCGTCTAAACTTTTTCTCATAACTGCGCGAAAAGCATGTATTCGTGCTTAATACAACGAAACAAGCTGTTTTACACCAAAACGAGCTAGATCTGAACACATCGGTTTTACAAGTGTCAGTGTGAC
This sequence comes from Amblyomma americanum, assembly GCF_052857255.1. Taxonomy (NCBI): domain Eukaryota; kingdom Metazoa; phylum Arthropoda; class Arachnida; order Ixodida; family Ixodidae; genus Amblyomma; species Amblyomma americanum. Next base: position 24,042 of record NW_027526604.1, read on the forward strand.
ACGCGTCAAAACTTTTTTTCTTATAACTACGCGAAAATCACGTATTCTTGCTTAATACAGCGAAACAAGCTGTTTTAGACCAAAACGAGCTAAATCACAACACATCGGTTTTACAAGTCTTCCTCTGATACGCGTCAAAACTTTTTTCTCTTATAACTGCGCGAAAAGCATGTATTCGTGCTTAATACAACGAAACAAGTTGTTTTAGACCGAAACGAGCTAAATTTGAACACATCGGTTTTACAAGTGTCCCTGTGACACGCGTCAAAACTTTTTCTCTTATAACTGCGCGAAAAGCATGTATTCTTGCTTAATACAGCGAAACAAGTTGTTTTAGACCGAAACGAGCTAAATCACAACACATAGGTTTTACAAGTGTCCCTGTGACACGCGTCAAAACTTTTTCTCCGATAACTGCGCGAAAAGCATGTATTATTGCTTAATACAGCGAAACAAGCTGTTTTAGACCGAAACGAGCTAAATCGCAACACATCGGTTTTACAAGTGTTCCTCTGATACGCGTCAAAACTTTTTTCTCTTATAACTGCGCGAAAAGCATGTATTCGTGCTTAGTTCAACGAAACAAGCTGTTTTAGACCGAAACGAGGTAAATCTGAGCACATCTGTTTCACAAGTGTCCCTGTGACACACGTCAAAACTTTTTCTCTTATAACTGCGCGAAAAGCATGTATTCTTGCTTAATACAGCGAAACAAGCTGTTTTAGACCGAAACGAGCTAAATCACAACACATCGGTTTTACAAGTGTTCCTCTGATACGCGTCAAAACTTTTTTTCTTATAACCGCGCGAAAAGCATGTATTCTTGCTTAATACAACGAAACAAGCTGTTTTAGACCGAAACGAGCTAAATCACAACACATCGGTTTTACAAGTGTTCCTCTGATACGCGTCTAAACTTTTTCTCTTATAACTGCGCGAAAAGCATGTATTCGTGCTTAATACAACGAAACAAGCTGTTTTACACCAAAACGAGCTAGATCTGAACACATCGGTTTTACAAGTGTCCCTGTGACACGCGTCAAAACTTTTTTTCTTGTAACTGCGCGAAAAGCACGTATTCTTGCCTAATACAGCGAAACAAGCTGTTTTAGACCGAAACGAGCTAAATCTGAACACATCGATTTTACAAGTGTCCCTGCGACACGCGTCAAAACTTTTTCTCTTATAACTGTGCGAAAAGCATGTATTCTTGCTTAATACAGCGGAACAAGCTGTTTTAGACCGAAACGAGCTAAATCGCAACACATCGGTTTTACAAGTGTTCCTCTGATACGCGTCAAAACTTTTTTCTCTTATAACTGCGCGAAAAGCATGTATTCGTGCTTAGTTCAACGAAACAAGCTGTTTTAGACCGAAACGAGGTAAATCTGAGCACATCTGTTTCACAAGTGTCCCTGTGACACGCGTCAAAACTTTTTCTCTTATAACTGCGCGAAAAGCATGTATTCTTGCTTAATACAGCGAAACAAGCTGTTTTAGACCGAAACGAGCTAAATCACAACACATCGGTTTTACAAGTGTCCCTGTGACACGCGTCAAAACTTTTTCTCTTATAACTGCGCGAAAAGCATGTATTCTTGCTTAATACAGCGAAACAAGCTGTTTTAGACCGATACAAGCTAAATCACAACACATCGGTTTTACAAGTGTTTTTCTAATACGCGTCAAAACTTTTTCTCTTATAACTGCGCGAAAAGCATGTATTCTTGCTTAATACAACGAAACAAGCTGTTTTAGACCGAAACGAGCTAAATCACAACACATCGGTTTTACTAGTGTTCCTCTGATACGCGTCTAAACTTTTTCTCATAACTGCGCGAAAAGCATGTATTCGTGCTTAATACAACGAAACAAGCTGTTTTACACCAAAACGAGCTAGATCTGAACACATCGGTTTTACAAGTGTCAGTGTGACACGCGTCAAAACTTTTTTTCTTATAACTACGCGAAAATCAATATTCTTGCTTAATACAGCGAAACAAGCAGTTTTAGACCAAAACGAGCATAATCACAACACATCGGTTTTACAAGTCTTCCTCTGATACGCGTCAAAACTTTTTTCTCTTATAACTGCGCGAAAAGCATGTATTCGTGCTTAATACAACGAAACAAGTTGTTTTAGACCGAAACGAGCTAAATTTGAACACATCGGTTTTACAAGTGTCCCTGTGACACGCGTCAAAACTTTTTCTCTTATAACTGCGCGAAAAGCATGTATTCTTGCTTAATACAGCGAAACAAGCTGTTTTAGACCGAAACGAGCTAAATCACAACACATCGGTTTTACAAGTGTTCCTCTGATACGCGTCAAAACTTTTTTCTCTTATAACTGCGCGAAAAGCATGTATTCGTGCTTAGTCTAACGAAACAAGCTGTTTTAGACCGAAACGTGGTAAATCTGAACACATCGGTTTTACAAGTGTCCCTGTGACATGCCTTTAAAACTTTTTCTCTTATAACTGCGCGAAAAGCATGTATTCCTGCTTAATACAGCGAAACAAGCTGTTTTAGACCGAAACGAGCTAAATCTGAACACATCGGTTTTACAAGTGTCCCTGTGACACGCTTCAAAGCTTTTTCTCTTATAACTGCGCGAAAAGCATGTATTCTTGCTTAATACAGCGAAACAAGCTGTTTTAGACCAAAACGAGCTAAATCACAACACATCGGTTTTACAAGTGTTCCTCTGATACGCGTCAAAACTTTTTTCTCTTATAACTGCGCGAAAAGCATGTATTCGTGCTTAGTTCAACGAAACAAGCTGTTTTAGACCGAAACGAGCTAAATCACAACACATAGGTTTTACAAGTGTTTCTCTGATACGCGTCAAAACTTTTTTCTCTTATAACTGCGCGAAAAGATTATATTCGTGCTTAGTTCAACGAAACAAGCTGTTTTAGACCGAAACGAGGTAAATCTGAACACATTGGTTTTACAAGTGTTCCTCTGATACGCGTCAAAACTTTTTCTCTGATAACTGCGCGAAAACAATGTATTCTTGCTTAATACAACGAAACAAGCTGTTTTAGACCGAAACGAGCCAAATCACAACACATCGGTATTACAATTGTTCCACGTGATACTCGTCAAAACTTTTTCTCTAATAACTGCGCGAAAAGCATGTATTCTTGCTTATTACAGCGAAACAAGCTGTTTTAGACCGAAACGAGCTAAATCACAACACATCGGTTTTACAAGTGTTCCTCTGATACGCGTCAAAACTTTTTCTCTTATAACTGCGCGAAAAGCATGTATTCTTGATTAATACAACGAAACAAGCTGTTTTAGACCGAAACGAGCTAAATCACAACACATCGGTTTTACTAGTGTTCCTCTGATACGCGTCAAAACTTTTTCTCATAACTGCGCGAAAAGCATGTATTCGTGCTTAATACAACAAAACAAGCTGTTTTACACCAAAACGAGCTAGATCTGAACACATCGGTTTTACAAGTGTCAGTTTGACACGCGTCAAAACTTTTTTTCTTATAACTACGCGAAAATCACGTATTCTTGCTTAATACAGCGAAACAAGCTGTTTTAGACCAAAACGAGCTAAATCACAACACATCGGTTTTACAAGTCTTCCTCTGATACGCGTCAAAACTTTTTTCTCTTATAACTGCGCGAAAAGCATGTATTCGTGCTTAATACAACGAAACAAGTTGTTTTAGACCGAAACGAGCTAAATTTGAACACATCGGTTTTACAAGTGTCCCTGTGACACGCGTCAAAACTTTTTCTCTTATAACTGCGCGAAAAGCATGTATTCTTGCTTAATACAGCGAAACAAGCTGTTTTAGACCGAAACGAGCTAAATCACAACACATCGGTTTTACAAGTGTCCCTGTGACACGCGTCAAAACTTTTTCTCTTATAACTGTGCGAAAAGCATGTATTCTTGCTTAATACAGCGGAACAAGCTGTTTTAGACCGAAACGAGCTAAATCGCAACACATCGGTTTTACAAGTGTTCCTCTGATACGCGTCAAAACTTTTTTCTCTTATAACTGCGCGAAAAGCATGTATTCGTGCTTAGTTCAACGAAACAAGCTGTTTTAGACCGAAACGAGGTAAATCTGAGCACATCTGTTTCACAAGTGTCCCTGTGACACGCGTCAAAACTTTTTCTCTTATAACTGCGCGAAAAGCATGTATTCTTGCTTAATACAGCGAAACAAGCTGTTTTAGACCGAAACGAGCTAAATCACAACACATCGGTTTTACAAGTGTTCCTCTGATACGCGTCAAAACTTTTTTTCTTATAACCGCGCGAAAAGCATGTATTCTTGCTTAATACAACGAAACAAGCTGTTTTAGACCGAAACGAGCTAAATCACAACACATGGTTTTACAAGTGTTCCTCTGATACGCGTCTAAACTTTTTCTCTTATAACTGCGCGAAAAGCATGTATTCGTGCTTAATACAACGAAACAAGCTGTTTTACAACAAAACGAGCTAGATCTGAACACATCGGTTTTACAAGTGTCCCTGTGACACGCGTCAAAACTTTTTCTCTTGTAACTGCGCGAAAAGCACGTATTCTTGCTTAATACAGCGAAACAAGCTGTTTTAGACCGAAACGAGCTAAATCTGAACACATCGGTTTTACAAGTGTCCCTGTGACACGCGTCAAAACTTTTTCTCTTATACCTGCGCGAAAAGCATGTATTCGTGCTTAATACAGCGAAACAAGCTGTTTTAGACCGAAACGAGCTAAATCTGAACACATCGGTATTACAATTGTTCCACGTGATACTCGTCAACACTTTTTCTCTAATAACTGCGCGAAAAGCATGTATTCTTGCTTAATACAGCGAAACAAGCTGTTTTAGACCGAAACGAGCTAAATCACAACACATCGGTTTTACAAGTGTTCCTCTGATACGCGTCAAAACTTTTTCTCTTATAACTGCGCGAAAAGCATGTATTCTTGATTAATACAACGAAACAAGCTGTTTTAGACCGAAACGAGCTAAATCACAACACATCGGTTTTACTAGTGTTCCTCTGATACGCGTCTAAACTTTTTCTCATAACTGCGCGAAAAGCATGTATTCGTGCTTAATACAACGAAACAAGCTGTTTTACACCAAAACGAGCTAGATCTGAACACATCGGTTTTACAAGTGTCCCTGTGACACGCGTCAAAATTTTTTTTCTTATAACTACGCGAAAATCACGTATTCTTGCTTAATACAGCGAAACAAGCTGTTTTAGACCAAAACGAGCTAAATCACAACACATCGGTTTTACAAGTCTTCCTCTGATACGCGTCAAAACTTTTTTCTCTTATAACTGCGCGAAAAGCATGTATTCGTGCTTAATACAACGAAACAAGTTGTTTTAGACCGAAACGAGCTAAATTTGAACACATCGGTTTTACAAGTGTCCCTGTGACACGCGTCAAAACTTTTTCTCTTATAACTGCGCGAAAAGCATGTATTCTTGCTTAATACAGCGAAACAAGCTGTTTTAGACCGAAACGAGCTAAATCACAACACATCGGTTTTACAAGTGTTCCTCTGATACGCGTCAAAACTTTTTGTCTTATAACTGCGCGAAAAGCATGTATTCTTCTTAATACAAAGAAACAAGCTGTTTTAGACCGAAACGAGCTAAATCACAACACATCGGTTTTACAAGTGTCCCTGTGACACGCGTCAAAACTTTTTCTCTTATCATCATCATCATCATCATCAGCCCTACTACACCCACTGCAGGGCAAAGGCCTCTCCCATGTCTCTCCAATTAACCCTATCCTTTGCCAGCTGCATCCACCCTTTGCCTGCAAACTTCTTAATCTCATCCGCCCATCTAACCTTCTGCCGCCCCCTGCTACGCTTACTTTCTCTTGGAACCCACTCCGTTACCCTTAAAGACCAGCGGTTATCTTGCCTTCGCATTACATGCCCTGCCCAAGCCCATTTCTTTCTCTTGATTTCGACTAGGATGTCATTAACCCGTGTTTGTTCCCTCACCCACTCTGCCCGCTTCCGATCTCTTAACGTTACACCTATCATTTTTCTTTCCATGGCTCGCTGCGTTGTCCTTAACTTAAGCTGAACTCTTTTCGTTAGCCTCCACGTTTCTGCCCCGTAGGTGAGTACCGGTAAGATTATGCTGTTGTACACTTTCCTCCTGAGAGAAATTGGTAAACTGCCACTCATGATCTGCTCTGCCTGTCTAACTCGTTGATCATGATTTGCAGTTCACCTCCTGAGTGAATCAGCAAGGCAATGTCATCAGCAAATCTCAGATTATTTAGGTATTCCCCATTTATTCTTATTCCCAACTCTTCCCAATTCAGGCCTCGAAATACCTCCTGCAAACATGCGGTGAACAGCATTGGCGAGATCGTGTCTCCTTGCCTGACGCCCTTCCTTATTGGAATTTTATTGCTGACTTTATGGAGGACTATAGTAGCTGTGCAGTTGCTATATATATCTTCCAGTATTTTGACATAAGGCTCTTCTACCCCCTGATTACGCAATGCCTGTATGACTGCTGAGGTTTCCACTGAGTCGAATGCTTTCTCGTAATCAATGAAAGCTATATATAGAGGTTGGTTATATTCTGCGCATTTCTCTATCACCTGATTGATAGTGTGAATATGATCTATTGTAGAATATCCTTTACGAAAGCCTGCCTGATCATTTGGTTGATTAAAGTCTAACGTTGCCCTGACTCTATTAGCGATCACCTTAGTAAATACTTTGTAGGCAACGGATAGTAAGCTGATCGGCCTGTAATTTTTCAAGTCCTTGGCGTCTCCCTTCTTATGAATTAAGATAATGTTTGCATTCTTCCAAGCTTCTGGTACAGTCGAGGTCATAAGGCATTGCGTATACAGGGTGGCTAGTTTCTCTAGCACGATGTCCCCTCCATCCTTCAACAGATCTGCTGTTACCTGATCCTCCCCAGCTGCTTTTCCCCTTTTCATTGCTTCTAAGGCTTTCTTTACTTCATCTTTCGTAACTGGCGGGATGACGTATTGCTGTGCACTGCTGTCTTTCTCATTAGCGCTCTGATTACATTGGCTACTGTATAGGTCTGTGTAGAACTCTTCGGCTACGTTAACTATCTTATCCATATTGCTAATGACATTGCCCTGCTTGTCTCTTAATGCATACATCTGGTTTTTACCTATGCCTAGTTTCCTCTTCACTGTTTTTAGGCTACCTCCGTTCTTTATAGCATGCTCGATTCTCTCCATATTAAACTTCCTTATGTCGGCTACCTTGCGCTTATTTATTAACTTTGATAGCTCCGTTAGTTCTATTCTATCGGTAGTGTTAGATGCCTTCATGTTTTGGCGCTTCTTAATCAGATCTTTCGTCACCTGAGATAGCTTCCCGGTATCTTTTCGAACTGTCCTACCGCCTACTTCTACTGCGCACTCCGTAATTATTGATGTCAGGTTATCGTGCATTGAATGAACATCAAGATCATCTTCCTCAGTTAAAGCCGAGTATCTGTTTTGCAGCGCTATCCTAAACTCCTGTGCTTTCCCTCTTACGGCTAACTCGTTAATGGTCTTCTTCTTCACAAGCTTCTTTCGTTCCCTCTTCAAGTCTAAGCTAATTCTAGACCTTACCATTCTATGGTCGCTGCAACGCACCCTTCCGAGGACGGCCACATCCTTAATGATGCCAGGTTTAGTGCATAGTATGAAGTCGATTTCATTTTTATTCTCACCTTTGGGGCTCTTCCAGGTCCACTTCCTGTTTTCTCGTTTGCGGAAGAAGGTATTCATGATCCGTAAATTATTTCTATCCGCGAATTCGACTAATAACTCTCCCCTGCTATTTCTAGAGCCTATCCCATAGTCACCTACCGCGTGGTCGTCAGCCTGCTTCTTGCCCACCTTCGCATTGAAGTCACCCATCAGTACAGTGTACTGCGATTTTACTTTATTCATTGCTGATTCTACGTCCTCATAGAAGCTTTCAACGGCCTGGTCATCATGGCTGGATGTGGGTGCGTAGGCCTGCACCACTTTCAGCTTGTACCTCCTATTCAGCCTAATTACTATAGCTGCTACCCTCTCGTTAATACTGTAGAACTCCTCTACGTTGCCAGCTATATCCTTATTAATGAGGAAACCCACACCTAGTTCTCGTCTATCCTCTAACCCGCGATAGCCCAGTATGTGTCCGTCCTTTAGTACTGTATACGCCTCACCTGTCCTCCTAACTTCGCTAAGCCCTATCACATCCCATTTAATTCCCGCTAGTTCCTCGAACAGCACTGCTAGGCTAGCCTCACTAGCTAAAGTTCTAGCGTTAAACGTTGCCAGGTTCAGATTCCAATGGCGGCCTGTCCGGAGCCAGAGATTCTTAGCACCCTCCGCTGCGTCACAGGTCTGACCGCCGCCGTGGTCAGTTGCTCTGCAGCCGCTAGTGACTGAGGGCCGAGGGTTAATTGGTTTGATCATAGAAGGTTGTGGCCAAGTACTACACCAGGGTGGCCAAATCCTGTTCTGGTGAGAGAGTGCGTTGTCGGTTCTGGTCACCGAGATAAGGCCGCACTCCAGGCCTGGTTATGCAATTCCATCGACACGCGGTTTTTTTTTAAACCCGGTGGAGAATTGCGCGGCACCAGGATTTGAACCCCGGTCCTCCTGCACGCGAGGCGGATGTTCTACCTCTACGCCATCGCGCGTACCAAAACGAGCTAGATCTGAACACATCGGTTTTACAAGTGTCCCTGTGATACGCGTCAAAACTTTTTCTCTTGTAACTGTGCGAAAAGCATGTATTCTTGCTTAATACAGCGAAACAAGCTGTTTTAGACCGAAACGAGCTAAATTGCAACACATCGGTTTTACAAGTGTTCCTCTGATACGCGTCAAAACTTTTTTCTCTTATAACTGCGCGAAAAGCATGTATTCGTCCTTAGTTCAACGAAACAAGCTGTTTTAGACCGAAACGAGGTAAATCTGAGCACATCTGTTTCACAAGTGTCCCTGTGACACGCGTCAAAACTTTTTCTCTTATAACGGCGCGAAAAGCATGTATTCTTGCTTAATACAGCGAAACAAGCTGTTTTAGACCGAAACGAGCTAAATCACAACACATCGGTTTTACAAGTGTTCCTCTGATACGCGTCAAAACTTTTTTTCTTATAACCGCGCGAAAAGCATGTATTCTTGCTTAATACAACGAAACAAGCTGTTTTAGACCGAAACGAGCTAAATCACAACACATCGGTTTTACAAGTGTTCCTCTGATACGCGTCTAAACGTTTTCTCTTATAACTGCGCGAAAAGCATGTATTCGTGCTTAATACAACGAAACAAGCTGTTTTACACCAAAACGAGCTAGATCTGAACACATCGGTTTTACAAGTGTCCCTGTGACACGCGTCAAAACTTTTTCTCTTGTAACTGCGCGAAAAGCACGTATTCTTGCTTAATACAGCGAAACAAGCTGTTTTAGACCGAAACGAGCTAAATCTGAACACATCGGTTTTACTAGTGTCCCTGTGACACGCGTCACAACCTTTTCTCTTACAACTGCGCGAAAAGCATGTATTCTTGCTTAATACAGCGAAACAAGCTGTTTTAGATCGAAACGAGTTAAATCACAACACATCGGTTTTACAAGTGTTCCTCTGATACGCCTCAAAACTTTTTCTCTTATACCTGCGCGAAAAGCATTTATTCCTGCTTAGTTCAACGAAACAAGCTGTTTTAGACCGAAACGAGGTAAATCTGAGCACATCGGTTTCACAAGTGTCCCTGTGACACGCTTCAAATCTTTTTCTCTTATAACTGCGCGAAAAGCACGTATTCTTGCTTAATACAGCGAAACAAGCTGTTTTAGACCGAAACGAGCTAAATCACAACACATCGGTTTTACAAATGTCCCTGTGACACGCGTCAAAACTTTTTCTCTTATAACTGCGCGAAAAGCATGTATTCTTGCTTAATACAGCGAAACAAGCTGTTTTAGACCGAAACGAGCTAAATCACAACACATCGGTTTTACAAGTGTTATTCTGATACGCGTCAAAACTTTTTCTCTTATAACTGCGCGAAAAGCATGTATTCTTGCTTAATACAGCGAAACAAGCTGTTTTAGACCGAAACGAGCTAAATCACAACACATCGGTTTTACAAGTGTTCCTCTGATACGCGTCAAAACGTTTTTTCTTATAACCGCGCGAAAAGCATGTATTCTTGCTTAATACAACGAAACAAGCTGTTTTAGACCGAAACGAGCTAAATCACAACACATCGGTTTTACAAGTGTCCCTGTGACACGCGTCAAAACTTTTTCTCTTATAACTGCGCGAAAAGCATGTATTCTTGCTTAATACAGCGAAACAAGCTGTTTTAGACCGAAACGAGCTAAATCGCAACACATCGGTTTTACAAGTGTTCCTCTGACACGCGTCAAAACTTTTTTCTCTTATAACTGCGCGAAAAGCATGTATTCGTGCTTAGTTCAACGAACCAAGCTGTTTTAGACCGAAACGAGGTAAATCTGAACACATCGGTTTTACAAAATGGTGGTTTGAGCTAGTTGGTACATATTCACAATTTCACCAGCGCTGCGACTAGGAACAAGAACAGAGAAGGAAGACAAGGACAAGCGCTACTAACAACTGAAAGTTTATTTGAAAAAAACACAGATTATATGCACACAACTGACAACCCAAAGCGCCTGCGCTTCCCCCAGCAGGCACGCAAAAGAGAGTTAAAAATCTAGATACAAAATTTCACACTCATGTAAGTTTACAGATGGTGTGCTAACGCACGTGTCGATGTTCTTGTGAATGTGATACGCTTCACACAACTCCCTAGTTAACTGATCTGGATGTCTGAATTTAATCTTAGCCCTGTTAAGCAGAGGAAAGCATGCTTTTTTGTTAGACACACCGGGTTTGTTTAGAAGACAATCTCTGTAATGAAGGGACAGATTTGATGAAGGAGCACCATTCAAAGAGGTTCTATGCTGACGTAAGCGTGTATTTACGCATTTACCGGTTTGCCCAATGTAACTCTTGCCGCATTTAAAAGGTATGTCATAAACCACTCCCTCTGCACATGGCACAAAGGTTGACTCATGATCCACCTGGCATGCATTTTTTCTTTTGCCTCTTATTTGCTTCTGTTCCCGGGCTCTTTTGTCAACAATAGCACAAACCTTGCCTAGTTTATTAGGGACCGAAAAGAGCACTTTTACCCCATATCTAGTGCCAACCTGCTTAAGCCTATGGGATAACTGATGAATGTAGGGTATTACCGCATACTTCGTTCTGTCATTGCCGGAATTTTCCTGTGCTTCATGTCTACCAAACGACTTCATCTTCTTCAGGATCTTGTTGCTAGCAAGCGCTATCACATCTTTGGGGAAGCCCGCTGACCTTAGCCTTTGAACTTGCTTATCGAAACTGCTGCCTAAAGTATGAATACATGACTTAGTAAGTGCAGATCCTAAACAAGACACTGCTATGCCACATTTAACTATTTTCGAGTGCCCAGACTGATAATTTAGCAAGGGCTTTTCCGACCGCTGTAGGAAGGACCAACAAACATGATTCACCTTTTTCTCCAATCTAATATCCAAGAATTGCAGCTGATTATCTTCCGGTAATTCAAAGGTAAATTTCAGACCAAACCCGCAGTTTTCAAAAGTCTTTAAAATGTCATCCACATGTGCCTTGAAGTCATGGGATTCAACAAAAACAAGATAATCGTCTACATACCGGAAGATTTGTTTTACACGGTTGTCTAAGTTAACTTTAATGCTCCTATCTGCATAGGAAAGAAAGATATTACTAAGTACCGGAGCCACTTTTGAGCCAATGCACACTCCTGTTTTTTGAACATATAGCCTGCCTTCCCAATCAACAAATGTGGATTTGAGATAAAATGACACAAGCTCCAAAAACGAGCCCACAGAAACGCCACACTTTGAAATGAATGCTTCTTCATCATTATCCTCTACTATACATTTCTTAACACACTGGAGGAGCCTATCATGTGGCAATGAATAGAATAAATCCTGCACATCAATACTAAACATATCACACCCACCAGGATTATTTAGTTTCAGATATTGCACAACCGCCTCGGAATTAGATACAAGAAACGGGTCTTCTACTGTCAGTGAACACAATTTACTTTGCAAAAAACTTGAAACGGCATGTTGCCAAGTTCCCCGTTCAGTAACAATGCAACGGAAGGGGATGTCAGTTTTATGAGTTTTGGCAGCAAAAAACACTTCTAAAAAGTTGCCTTTCGCCTTCTTAATGGATGCTTGCAGGCCAACTAAATTCATATCACCTACCATCCTTAACGCCTCGCTTTTTTGTTTAAGGGCACTGGAACGCACAGGCTTAAAGTTTTTGGCAACTGAATTCCTAGCCTTCTCACGGAAAAGTTTCTGTGGCAGCGTAACGAAATAACCTTCTTTATCCGAGACAACCACGCGAAGTTTTTCGGACGTCAAGAAATCGGTCAAGTGCGCAAGGTCCCACCTTTTGGCCGGCCCTCCGCCACTCTTCTTGAGGGCCTCAACACATTCCACAACGCACCTAGGCTGCTCCTCTTTCCGTGCTTGGCGGGCGATTGACCTTCCAAGAGCCAACTTTTCTTCTTTTCCCAAAGAAGGCTGGACACCGAATTTTGGACCCAACTTTAGAATCTTCTGGAACTTCTCTGGCACCGGCTGATCACCCAGGACCAAGAGCTTTCCTTCGGAGCACGGAGACGCTGTACTGGAGGGAAACCACTGGCGGGCGGTGTACCAAAGGAACTCGGTATGTTTTTTCGCTTGTTCGCACCACTCATGGAAGTGCCGCACACGATTTTTGTCCTTCCCACACACCACCCAGAGGCAATCCTTGTAGTATCGATGTTGACGCCACCACTCTGAAGATGCAATCCGGCAAATCCTGCGGCTGTGCCCTTTAGATGGGAGGAGGCCACCGCACATAACTTGGACCTTTTGAAAACTGCGGGTTTGGTCTGAAATTTACCTTTGAATTACCGGAAGATAATCAGCTGCAATTCTTGGATATTAGATTGGAGAAAAAGGTGAATCATGTTTGTTGGTCCTTCCTACAGCGGTCGGAAAAGCCCTTGCTAAATTATCAGTCTGGGCACTCGAAAATAGTTAAATGTGGCATAGCAGTGTCTTGTTTAGGATCTGCACTTACTAAGTCATGTATTCATACTTTAGGCAGCAGTTTCGATAAGCAAGTTCAAAGGCTAAGGTCAGCGGGCTTCCCCAAAGATGTGATAGCGCTTGCTAGCAACAAGATCCTGAAGAAGATGAAGTCGTTTGGTAGACATGAAGCACAGGAAAATTCCGGCAATGACAGAACGAAGTATGCGGTAATACCCTACATTCATCAGTTATCCCATAGGCTTAAGCAGGTTGGCACTAGATATGGGGTAAAAGTGCTCTTTTCGGTCCCTAATAAACTAGGCAAGGTTTGTGCTATTGTTGACAAAAGAGCCCGGGAACAGAAGCAAATAAGAGGCAAAAGAAAAAATGCATGCCAGGTGGATCATGAGTCAACCTTTGTGCCATGTGCAGAGGGAGTGGTTTATGACATACCTTTTAAATGCGGCAAGAGTTACATTGGGCAAACCGGTAAATGCATAAATACACGCTTACGTCAGCATAGAACCTCTTTGAATGGTGCTCCTTCATCAAATCTGTCCCTTCATTACAGAGATTGTCTTCTAAACAAACCCGGTGTGTCTAACAAAAAAGCATGCTTTCCTCTGCTTAACAGGGCTAAGATTAAATTCAGACATCCAGATCAGTTAACTAGGGCGTTGTGTGAAGCGTATCACATTCACAAGAACATCGACACGTGCGTTAGCACACCATCTGTAAACTTACATGAGTGTGAAATTTTGTATCTAGATTTTTAACTCTCTTTTGCGTGCCTGCTGGGGGAAGCGCAGGCGCTTTGGGTTGTCAGTTGTGTGCATATAATCTGTGTTTTTTTCAAATAAACTTTCAGTTGTTAGTAGCGCTTGTCCTTGTCTTCCTTCTCTGTTCTTGTTCCTAGTCGCAGCGCTGGTGAAATTGTGAATAAAGCGGTTTTACAAGTGTTCCTCTGATACACGTCTAAACTTTTTCTCTTATAACTGCGCGAAAAGCATGTATTCGTGCTTAATAAAACGAAACAAGCTGTTTTAGACCGAAACGAGCTAAATCACAACACATCGGTTTTACAAGTGTTCCTCTGAACGCGTCTAAACTTTTTCTCTTATAACTGCGCGAAAAGCATGTATTCGTGCTTAATACAACGAAACAAGCTGTTTTACACCAAAACGAGCTAGATCTGAACACATCGGTTTTACAAGTGTCCCTGTGACACGCGTCAAAACTTTTTCTATTGTAACTGCGCGAAAAGCACGTATTCTTGCTTAATACAGTGAAACAAGCTGTTTTAGACCAAAACGAGCTAAATCGCAACACATCGGTTTTACAAGTGTTCCTCTGATACGCGTCAAAACTTTTTTCTCTTATAAATGCGCGAAAAGCATGTATTCGTGCTTAGTTCAACGAAACAAGCTGTTTTAGACCGAAACGAGGTAAATCTGAGCACATCTGTTTCACAAGTGTCCCTGTGACACGCGTCAAAACTTTTTCTCTTATAACTGCGCGAAAAGCATGTATTCTTGCTTAATACAGCGAAACAAGCTGTTTTAGACCGAAACGAACTAAATCACAACACATCGGTTTTACAAGTGTTCCTCTGATACGCGTCAAAACTTTTTTCTTATAACTGCGCGAAAAGCATGTATTCTTGCTTAATACAACGAAACAAGCTGTTTTAGACCGAAACGAGCTAAATCACAACACATCGGTTTTACAAGTGTTCCTCTGATACGCGTCTAAACTTTTTCTCTTATAACTGCGCGAAAAGCATGTATTCGTGCTTAATACAACGAGACAAGCTGTTTTACACCAAAACGAGCTAGATCTGAACACATCGGTTTTACAAGTGTCCCTGTGACACGCGTCAAAACTTTTTCTCTTGTAACTGCGCGAAAAGCACGTATTCTTGCTTAATACAGCGAAACAAGCTGTTTTAGACCGAAACGAGCTAAATCTGAACACATCGGTTTTACAAGTGTCCCTGTGACACGCGTCAAAACTTTTTCTCTTATACCTGCGCGAAAAGAATGTATTCGTGCTTAATACAGCGAAACAAGCTGTTTTAGACCGAAACGAGCTAAATCTGAACACATCGGTTTTACTAGTGTCCCTGTGACACGCGTCACAACCTTTTCTCTTATAACTGCGCGAAAAGCATGTATTCTTGCTTAATACAGCGAAACAAGCTGTTTTCGACCGAAACGAGTGTAATCACAACACATCGGTTTTACAAGTGCTCCTCTGATACGCGTCAAAACTTTTTTCTCTTATAACTGCGCGAAAAGCATGTATTCGTGCTTAGTTCAAAGAAACAAGCTGTTTTAGACCGAAACGAGGTAAATCTGAGCACATCGGTTTCACAAGTGTCCCTGTGACACGCGTCAAAACTTTTTCTCTTATAACTGCGCGAAAAGCACGTATTCTTGCTTAATACAGCGAAACAAGCTGTTTTAGACCGAAACGAGCTAAATCACAACACATCGGTTTTACAAGTGTCCCTGTGACACGCGTCAAAACTTTTTCTCCGATAACTGCGCGAAAAGCATGTATTATTGCTTAATACAGCGAAACAAGCTGTTTTAGACCGAAACGAGCTAAATCACAACACATCGGTTTTACAAGTGTTATTCTGATACGCGTCAAAACTTTTTCTCTTATAACTGCGCGAAAAGCATGTATTCTTGCTTAATACAACGAAACAAGCTGTTTTAGACCGAAACGAGCTAAATCACAACACATCGGTTTTACAAGTGTCCCTGTGACACGCGTCAAAACTTTTTCTCTTATAACTGCGCGAAAAGCATGTATTCTTGCTTAATACAGCGAAACAAGCTGTTTTAGACCGAAACGAGCTAAATCGCAACACATCGGTTTTACAAGTGTTCCTCTGACACGCGTCAAAACTTTTTTCTCTTATAACTGCGCGAAAAGCATGTATTCGTGCTTAGTTCAACGAAACAAGCTGTTTTAGACCGAAACGAGGTAAATCTGAACACATCGGTTTTACAAGTGTTCCTCTGATACACGTCTAAACTTTTTCTCTTATAACTGCGCGAAAAGGGACACTTGTAATACCGATGTGTTCAGATTTACCCCGTTTCGGTCTAAAACAGCCTGTTTCGTTAGACTAAGCACGAATACGTGCTTTTCGCGCAGTTATAAGAGAAAAAAGTTTTGACGCGTATCAGAGGAACACTTGTAAAACCGATGTGTTGTGATTTAGCTCGTTTCAGTCTAAAACTGCTTGTTTCGCTGTATTAAGCAAGAATACGTGCTTTTCGCGCAGTTATAAGAGAAAAAGTTTTGACGAGTATCACGTGGATACTTGTAAAACCGATGCGTTCAGATACAGCTCGTTTCGGTCTAAAACAGCTTGTTTCGTTGTATTAAGCAAGATTTGACGCGTATCAGAGGAACACTTGTAAAGCCGATGTGTTGTGATTTAGGTCGTTTCGGTCTAAAACAGCTTGTTTCGCTGTATTAAGCAGGAATACATGCTTTTCGCGCAGTTATAAGAGAAAAAGTTTTTAAGGCATGTCACAGGGACACTTGTAAAACCGATGTGTTCAGATTTAGCCCGTTTCGGTCTAAAACATCTTGTTTCGTTCGACTAAGCACGAATACATGCTTTTCGCGCAGTTATAAGAGAAAAAAGTTTTGACGCGTATCAGAGGAACACTTGTAAAACCGATATGTTGTGAGTTAGCTCGTTTCGGTCTAAAACAGCTTGTTTCGTTGTATTAAGCAAGAATACATGCTTTTCGCGCAGTTATAAATGAAAAAGATTTGACGCGTATCAGAGGAACACTTGTAAAGCCGATGTGTTGTGATTTAGCTCGTTTCGGTCTAAAACAGCTTGTTTCGTTGTATTAAGCAAGAATACATGCTTTTCGCGCAGTTATAAGAGAAAAGGATTTGACGCGTATCAGAGGAACACTTGTAAAGCCGATGTGTTGTGATTTAGCTCGTTTCGGTCTAAAACAGCTTGTTTCGCTGTATTAAGCAGGAATACATGCTTTTCGCGCAGTTATAAGAGAAAAAGTTTTAAAGGCATGTCACAGGGACCCTTGTAAAACCGATGTGTTCAGATTTACCACGTTTCGGTCTAAAACAGCTTGTTTCGTTAGACTAAGCACGAATACATGCTTTTCGCGCAGTTATAAGAGAAAAAAGTTTTGAAGCGTATCAGAGGAACACTTGTAAAACCGATTTGTTGTGATTTAGCTCGTTTCGGTCTAAAACAGCTTGTTTCGTTGTATTAAGCAAGAATACATGCTTTTCGCGCAGTTATAAGAGAAAAAGTTTAGACGCGTATCAGAGGAACACTTGTAAAACCGATGTGTTGTGATTTAGCTCGTTTCGGTCTAAAACAGCTTGTTTCGTTGTATTAAGCAAGATTTGACGCGTATCAGAGGAACACTTGTAAAGCCGATGTGTTGTGATTTAGGTCGTTTCGGTCTAAAACAGCTTGTTTCGCTGTATTAAGCAGGAATACATGCTTTTCGCGCAGTTATGAGAAAAAGTTTTAAAGGCATGTCACAGGGACACTTGTAAAACCGATGTGTTCAGATTTACCCCGTTTCGGTCTAAAACAGCTTGTTTCGTTAGACTAAGCACGAATACATGCTTTTCGCGCAGTTATAAGAGAAAAAAGTTTTGACGCGTATCAGAGGAACACTTGTAAAACCGATATGTTGTGATTTAGCTCGTTTCGGTCTAAAACAGCTTGTTTCGTTGTATTAAGCAAGAATACATGCTTTTCGCGCAGTTATAAGAGAAAAAGATTTGACGCGTATCAGAGGAACACTTGTAAAGCCGATGTGTTGTGATTTAGCTCGTTTCGGTCTAAAACAGCTTGTTTCGCTGTATTAAGCAAGAATACATGCTTTTCACGCAGTTATAAGAGAAAAAGTTTTGACGCGTGTCACAGGGACACTTGTAAAACCGATGTGTTCAGATTTAGCTCGTTTCGGTCTAAAACAGCTTGTTTCGTTGTATTAAGCACGAATACATGCTTTTCGCGCAGTTATAAGAGAAAAAGTTTAGACGCGTATCAGAGGAACACTTGTAAAACCGATGTGTTGTGATTTAGCTCGTTTCGGTCTAAAACAGCTTGTTTCGCTGTATTAAGCAAGAATACATGCTTTTCGCGCAGTTATAAGAGAAAAAGTTTTGACGCGTGTCACAGGGACACTTGTAAAACCGATGTGTTCAGATTTAGCTCGTTTCGGTCTAAAACAGCTTGTTTCGTTGTATTAAGCACGAATACATGCTTTTCGCGCAGTTATAAGAGAAGAAAAAGTTTAGACGCGTATCAGAGGAACACTTGTAAAACCGATGTGTAGTGATTTAGCTCGTTTTGGTCTAAAACAGCTTGTTTTGTTGTATTAAGCAAGAATACATGCTTTTCGCGCCGTTATAAGAGAAAAAGATTTGAGGCGTATCAGAGGAACACTTGTAAAGCCGATGTGTTGTGATTTAGCTCGTTTCGGTCTAAAACTGCTTGTTTCGCTGTATTAAGCAAGAATACGTGCTTTTCGCGCAGATATAAGAGAAAACGTTTTGACGAGTATCACGTGGATACTTGTAAAACCGATGCGTTCAGATACAGCTCGTTTCGGTCTAAAACTGCTTGATTCGTTGTATTAAGCAAGAATACATGCTTTTCGCGCAGTTATAAGAGAAAAAGATTTGACGCGTATCAGAGGAACACTTGTAAAGCCGATGTGTTGTGATTTAGCTCGTTTCGGTCTAAAACAGCTTGTTTCGCTGTATTAAGCAAGAATACATGCTTTTCGCGCAGGTATAAGAGAAAAAGTTTTGACGCGTGTCACAGGGACACTTGTAAAACCGATGTGTTCAGATTTACCCCGTTTCGGTCTAAAACAGCTTGTTTCGTTAGACTAAGCACGAATACATGCTTTTCGCGCAGTTATAAGAGAAAAAAGTTTTGACGCGTATCAGAGGAACACTTGTAAAACCGATGTGTTGTGATTTAGGTCGTTTCGGTCTAAAACAGCTTGTTTCGCTGTATTAAGCAGGAATACATGCTTTTCGCGCAGTTATGAGAAAAAGTTTTAAAGGCATGTCACAGGGACACTTGTAAAACCGATGTGTTCAGATTTACCCCGTTTCGGTCTAAAACAGCTTGTTTCGTTAGACTAAGCACGAATACATGCTTTTCGCGCAGTTATAAGAGAAAAAAGTTTTGACGCGTATCAGAGGAACACTTGTAAAACCGATATGTTGTGATTTAGCTCGTTTCGGTCTAAAACAGCTTGTTTCGTTGTATTAAGCAAGAATACATGCTTTTCGCGCAGTTATAAGAGAAAAAAATTTGACGCGTATCAGAGGAACACTTGTAAAGCCGATGTGTTGTGATTTAGCTCGTTTCGGTCTAAAACAGCTTGTTTCGCTGTATTAGGCAAGAATACATGCTTTTCACGCAGTTATAAGAGAAAAAGTTTTGACGCGTGTCACAGGGACACTTGTAAAACCGATGTGTTCAGGTTTAGCTCGTTTCGGTCTAAAACAGCTTGTTTCGTTGTATTAAGCACGAATACATGCTTTTCGCGCAGTTATAAGAGAAAAAGTTTAGACGCGTATCAGAGGAACACTTGTAAAACCGATGTGTAGTGATTTAGCTCGTTTTGGTCTAAAACAGCTTGTTTCGTTGTATTAAGCAAGAATACATGCTTTTCGCGCAGTTATAAGAGAAAAAGATTTGAGGCGTATCAGAGGAACACTTGTAAAGCCGATGTGTTGTGATTTAGCTCGTTTCGGTCTAAAACAGCTTGTTTCGCTGTATTAAGCAGGAATACAAGCTTTTCGCGCAGTTATAAGAGAAAAAGTTTTAAAGGCATGTCACAGGGACACTTGTAATACCGATGTGTTCAGATTTACCCCGTTTCGGTCTAAAACAGCCTGTTTCGTTAGACTAAGCACGAATACGTGCTTTTCGCGCAGTTATAAGAGAAAAACGTTTTGACGCGTATCAGAGGAACACTTGTAAAACCGATGTGTTGTGATTTAGCTCGTTTCGGTCTAAAACTGCTTGTTTCGCTGTATTAAGCAAGAATACGTGCTTTTCGCGCAGTTATAAGAGAAAAAGTTTTGACGAGTATCACGTGGATACTTGTAAAACCGATGCGTTCAGATACAGCTCGTTTCGCTCTAAAACAGCTTGATTCGTTGTATTAGGCACGAATACATGCTTTTCACGCAGTTATAAAAGAAAAAGTTGACGAGTATCACGTGGATACTTGTAAAACCGATGCGTTCAGATACAGCTCGTTTCGGTCTAAAACAGCTTGTTTCGTTTTATTAAGCACGAATACATGCTTTTCGCGCAGTTATAAGAGAAAAAGTTTTGACGCGTATCAGAGGAACACTTGTAAAACCGATGTGTTGTGATTTAACTCTTATCGGTCTAAAACAGCTTGTTTCGCTGTATTAAGCAAGAATACATGCTTTTCGCGCAGTTATAAGAGAAAAAGTTGTGACGCGTGTCACAGGGACACTTGTGAAATCGATGTGTTGTGATTTAGCTCGTTTCGGTCTAAAACAGCTTGTTTCGCTGTATTAAGCAAGAATATATGCTTTTCGCGCAGTTATAAGAGAAAAAGTTTTGACGCGTGTCACAGGGACACTTGTAAAACCGATATGTTGTGATTTAGCTCGTTTCGGTCGAAAACAGCTTGTTTCGTTGTATTAAGCAAGATTTGACGCGTATCAGAGGAACACTTGTAAAGCCGATGTGTTGTGATTTAGCTCGTTTCGGTCTAAAACAGCTTGTTTCGCTGTATTAAGCAGGAATACATGCTTTTCGCGCAGTTATAAGAGAAAAAGTTTTGACGCGTATCAGAGGAACACTTGTAAAACCGATGTGTTGTTATTTCGCTCGTTTCGGTCTAAAACAGCTTGTTTCGCTGTATTAAGCAAGAATACATGCTTTTCGCGCAGTTATAAGAAAAAAGTTTAGACGCGTATCAGAGGAACACTTGTAAAACCGATGTGTTGTGATTTAGCTCGTTTCGGTCTAAAACAGCTTGTTTCGTTGTATTAAGCAAGATTTGACGCGTATCAGAGGAACACTTGTAAAGCCGATGTGTTGTGATTTAGGTCGTTTCGGTCTAAAACAGCTTGTTTCGCTGTATTAAGCAGGAATACATGCTTTTCGCGCAGTTATAAGAGAAAAAGTTTTTAAGGCATGTCACAGGGACACTTGTAAAACCGATGTGTTCAGATTTACCCCGTTTCGGTCTAAAACAGCTTGTTTCGTTAGACTAAGCACGAATACATGCTTTTCGCGCAGTTATAAGAGAAAAAAGTTTTGACGCGTATCAGAGGAACACTTGTAAAACCGATGTGGTGTGATTTAGGTCGTTTCGGTCTAAAACAGCTTGTTTCGCTGTATTAAGCAAGAATACGTGCTTTTCGCGCAGTTATAAGAGAAAAAGTTTTGACGCGTGTCACAGGGACACTTGTAAAACCGATGTGTTCAGATCTAGCTCGTTTTGGTGTAAAACAGCTTGTTTCGTTGTATTAAGCACGAATACATGCTTTTCGCGCAGTTATAAGAGAAAAAGTTTAGACGCGTATCAGAGGAACACTTGTAAAACCGATGTGTTGTGATTTAGCTCGTTTCGGTCTAAAACAGCTTGTTTCGTTGTATTAAGCAAGAATACATGCTTTTCGCGCAGTTATAAGAGAAAAAGTTTTGACGCGTGTCACAGGGACACTTGTAAAACCGATGTGTTCAGATTTAGCTCGTTTCGGTCTAAAACAACTTGTTTCGCTGTATTAAGCACGAATACATGCTTTTCGCGCAGTTATAAGAGAAAAAGTTTAGACGCGTATCAGAGGAACACTTGTAAAACCGATGTGTTGTGATTTAGCTCGTTTCGGTCTAAAACAGCTTGTTTCGTTGTATTAAGCAAGATTTGACGCGTATCAGAGGAACACTTGTAAAGCCGATGTGTTGTGATTTAGGTCGTTTCGGTCTAAAACAGCTTGTTTCGCTGTATTAAGCAGGAATACATGCTTTTCGCGCAGTTATAAGAGAAAAAGTATAACTGCGCGAAAAGCATGTATTCGTGCTTAATAAAACGAAACAAGCTGTTTTAGACCGAAACGAGCTGTATCTGAACGCATCGGTTTTACAAGTATCCGCGTGATACTCAACTTTTTCTTTTATAACTGCGTGAAAAGCATGTATTCGTGCTTAATACAACGAATCAAGCTGTTTTAGACCGAAACGAGCTGTATCTGAACGCATCGGTTTTACAAGTATCCACGTGATACTCGTTAAAACTTTTTCTCTTATAACTGCGCGAAAAGCACGTATTCTTGCTTAATACAGCGAAACAAGCAGTTTTAGACCGAAACGAGCTAAATCACAACACATCGGTCTTACAAGTGTTCCTCTGATACGCGTCAAAACTTTTTTCTCTTATAACTGCGCGAAAAGCATGTATTCGTGCTTAGTCTAACGAAACAAGCTGTTTTAGACCGAAACAGGGTAAATCTGAACACATCGGTTTTACAAGTGTCCCTGTGACATGCCTTTAAAACTTTTTCTCTTATAACTGCGCGAAAAGCATGTATTCCTGCTTAATACAGCGAAACAAGCTGTTTTAGACCGAAACGAGCTAAATCACAACACATCGGCTTTACAAGTGTTCCTCTGATACGCGTCAAATCTTTTTCTCTTATAACAGCGCGAAAAGCATGTATTCTTGCTTAATACAGCGAAACAAGCTGTTTTAGACCGAAACGAGTAAATCACAACACATCGGTTTTACAAGTGTTCCTCTGATACGCGTCTAAACTTTTTCTCTTATAACTTCGCGAAAAGCATGTATTCGTGCTTAATACAACGAAACAAGCTGTTTTAGACCGAAACGAGCTAAATCTGAACACATCGGTTTTACAAGTGTCCCTGTGACACGCGTCAAAACTTTTTCTCTTATAACTGCGTGAAAAGCATGTATTCTTGCTTAATACAGCGAAACAAGCTGTTTTAGACCGAAACGAGCTAAATCACAACACATCGGCTTTACAAGTGTTCCTCTGATACGCGTCAAATCTTTTTCTCTTATAACTGCGCGAAAAGCATGTATTCTTGCTTAATACAACGAAACAAGCTGTTTTAGACCGAAACGAGCTAAATCACAACATATCGGTTTTACAAGTGTTCCTCTGATACGCGTCAAAACTTTTTTCTCTTATAACTGCGCGAAAAGCATGTATTCGTGCTTAGTCTAACGAAACAAGCTGTTTTAGACCGAAACGGGGTAAATCTGAACACATCGGTTTTACAAGTGTCCCTGTGACATGCCTTTAAAACTTTTTCTCATAACTGCGCGAAAAGCATGTATTCCTGCTTAATACAACGAAACAAGCTGTTTTAGACCGAAACGAGCTAAATCACAACACATCGGTTTTACAAGTGTTCCTCTGATACGCGTCTAAACTTTTTCTCTTATAACTGCGCGAAAAGCATGTATTCGTGCTTAATACGACGAAACAAGCTGTTTTAGACCGAAAGGAGCTTAATCTGAACACATCGGTTTTACAAGTGTCCCTCTGATACGCGTCTAAACTTTTTTTCTTATAACTGCGCGAAAAGCATGTATTCTTGCTTAATACAGCGAAAGAAGCTGTTTTAGACCGAAACGAGCGAAATAACAACACATCGGATTTACAAGTGTTCCTCTGATACGCGTCAAAACTTTTTCTCTTATAACTGCGCGAAAAGCATGTATTCCTGCTTAATACAGCGAAACAAGCTGTTTTAGACCGAAACGAGCTAAATCACAACACATCGGCTTTACAAGTGTTCCTCTGATACACGTCAAATCTTGCTTAATACAACGAAACAAGCTGTTTTAGACCGAAACGAGCTAAATCACAACACATCGGTTTTGCAAGTGTTCCTCTGATACGCGTCTAAACTTTTTCTCTTATAACTGCGCGAAAAGCATGTATTCGTGCTTAATACAACGAAACAAGCTGTTTTAGACCGAAACGAGCTAAATCTGAACACATCGGTTTCACAAGTGTCCTTGTGACACGCGTCACAACTTTTTCTCTTATAACTGCGCGAAAAGCATGTATTCTTGCTTAATACAGCGAAACAAGCTGTTTTAGACCGATAAGAGTTAAATCACAACACATCGGTTTTACAAGTGTTCCTCTGATACGCGTCAAAACTTTTTCTCTTATAACTGCGCGAAAAGCATGTATTCGTGCTTAATAAAACGAAACAAGCTGTTTTAGACCGAAACGAGCTGTATCTGAACGCATCGGTTTTACAAGTATCCACGTGATACTCGTCAACTTTTTCTTTTATAACTGCGTGAAAAGCATGTATTCGTGCCTAATACAACGAATCAAGCTGTTTTAGACCGAAACGAGCTGTATCTGAACGCATCGGTTTTACAAGTATCCACGTGATACTCGTCTAAACTTTTTCTCTTATAACTGCGCGAAAAGCATGTATTCGTGCTTAATACAACGAAACAAGCTGTTTTAGACCGAAACGAGCTAAATCTGAACACATCGGATTTACAAGTGTCCCTGTGACACGCGTCAAAACTTTTTCTCTTATAACTGCGTGAAAAGCATGTATTCTTGCCTAATACAGCGAAACAAGCTGTTTTAGACCGAAACGAGCTAAATCACAACACATCGGCTTTACAAGTGTTCCTCTGATACGCGTCAAATCTTTTTCTCTTATAACTGCGCGAAAAGCATGTATTCTTGCTTAATACAACGAATCAAGCAGTTTTAGACCGAAACGAGCTGTATCTGAACGCATCGGTTTTACAAGTATCCACGTGATACTCGTCAAAACTTTTTCTCTTATAACTGCGCGAAAAGCACGTATTCTTGCTTAATACAGCGAAACAAGCAGTTTTAGACCGAAACGAGCTAAATCACAACACATCGGCTTTACAAGTGTTCCTCTGATACGCCTCAAATCTTTTTCTCTTATAACGGCGCGAAAAGCATGTATTCTTGCTTAATACAACGAAACAAGCTGTTTTAGACCAAAACGAGCTAAATCACTACACATCGGTTTTACAAGTGTTCTTCTGATACGCGTCTAAACTTTTTCTTCTCTTATAACTGCGCGAAAAGCATGTATTCGTGCTTAATACAACGAAACAAGCTGTTTTAGACCGAAACGAGCTAAATCTGAACACATCGGTTTTACAAGTGTCCCTGTGACACGCGTCAAAACTTTTTCTCTTATAACTGCGCGAAAAGCATGTATTCTTGCTTAATACAGCGAAACAAGCTGTTTTAGACCGAAACGAGCTAAATCACAACACATCGGTTTTACAAGTGTTCCTCTGATACGCGTCTAAACTTTTTCTCTTATAACTGCGCGAAAAGCATGTATTCGTGCGTAATACAACGAAACAAGCTGTTTTAGACCGAAACGAGCTAAATCTGAACACATCGGTTTTACAAGTGTCCCTGTGACACGCGTCAAAACTTTTTCTCTTATAACTGCGTGAAAAGCATGTATTCTTGCTTAATACAGCGAAACAAGCTGTTTTAGACCGAAACGAGCTAAATCACAACACATCGGCTTTACAAGTGTTCCTCTGATACGCGTCAAATCTTTTTCTCTTATAACTGCGCGAAAAGCATGTATTCTTGCTTAATACAACGAAACAAGCTGTTTTAGACCGAAACGAGCTAAATCACAACATATCGGTTTTACAAGTGTTCCTCTGATACGCGTCAAAACTTTTTTCTCTTATAACTGCGCGAACAGCATGTATTCGTGCTTAGTCTAACGAAACAAGCTGTTTTAGACCGAAACGGGGTAAATCTGAACACATCGGTTTTACAAGTGTCCCTGTGACATGCCTTTAAAACTTTTTCTCATAACTGCGCGAAAAGCATGTATTCCTGCTTAATACAGCGAAACAAGCTGTTTTAGACAGAAACGACCTAAATCACAACACATCGGCTTTACAAGTGTTCCTCTGATACGCGTCAAATCTTGCTTAATACAACGAAACAAGCTGTTTTAGACCGAAACGAGCTAAATCTGAACACATCGGTTTTACAAGTGTCCCTGTGACACGCGTCAAAACTTTTTCTCTTATAACTGCGCGAAAAGCATGTATTCGTGCTTAATACAACGAAACAAGCTGTTTTAGACCGAAACGAGCTAAATCACAACACATCGGTTTTACAAGTGTTCCTCTGATACGCGTCTAAACTTTTTCTCTTATAACTGCGCGAAAAGCATGTATTCGTGCTTAATACAACGAAACAAGTTGTTTTACACCAAAACGAGCTAGATCTGAACACATCGGTTTTACAAGTGTCCCTGTGACACGCGTCAAAACTTTTTCTCTTATAACTGCGCGAAAAGCACGTATTCTTGCTTAATACAGCGAAACAAGCTGTTTTAGACCGAAACGACCTAAATCACACCACATCGGTTTTACAAGTGTTCCTCTGATACGCGTCAAAACTTTTTTCTCTTATAACTGGGCGAAAAGCATGTATTCGTGCTTAGTCTAACGAAACAAGCTGTTTTAGACCGAAACGGGGTAAATCTGAACACATCGGTTTTACAAGTGTCCCTGTGACACGCGTCAAAACTTTTTCTCTTATACCTGCGCGAAAAGCATGTATTCTTGCTTAATACAACGAAACAAGCTGTTTTAGACCGAAACGAGCTAAATCACAACACATCGGTTTTACAAGTGTTCCTCTGATACGCGTCTAAACTTTTTCTCTTATAACTGCGCGAAAAGCATGTATTCGTGCGTAATACAACGAAACAAGCTGTTTTAGACCGAAACGAGCTAAATCTGAACACATCGGTTTTACAAGTGTCCCTGTGACACGCGTCAAAACATTTTTCTCTTATAACTGCGCGAAAAGCATGTATTCGTGCTTAGTCTAACGAAACAAGCTGTTTTAGACCGAAACGTGGTAAATCTGAACACATCGGTTTTACAAGTGTCCCTGTGACATGCCTTTAAAACTTTTTCTCTTATAACTGCGCGAAAAGCATGTATTCCTGCTTAATACAGCGAAACAAGCTGTTTTAGACCGAAACGAGCTAAATCACAACACATCGGCTTTACAAGTGTTCCTCTGATACGCGTCAAATCCTTTTCTCTTATAACTGCGCGAAAAGCATGTATTCTTGCTTAATACAACGAAACAAGCTGTTTTAGACCGAAACGAGCTAAATCACAACACATCGGCTTTACAAGTGTTCCTCTGATACGCGTCAAATCTTTTTCTCTTATAACTGCGCGAAAAGCATGTATTCTTGCTTAATACAACGAAACAAGCTGTTTTAGACCGAAACGAGCTAAATCACAACATATCGGTTTTACAAGTGTTCCTCTGATACGCGTCAAAACTTTTTTCTCTTATAACTGCGCGAAAAGCATGTATTCGTGCTTAGTCTAACGAAACAAGATGTTTTAGACCGAAACGGGGTAAATCTGAACACATCGGTTTTACAAGTGTCCCTGTGACATGCCTTAAAAACTTTTTCTCTTATAACTGCGCGAAAAGCATGTATTCCTGCTTAATACAGCGAAACAAGCTGTTTTAGACCGAAACGACCTAAATCACAACACATCGGCTTTACAAGTGTTCCTCTGATACGCGTCAAATCTTGCTTAATACAACGAAACAAGCTGTTTTAGACCGAAACGAGCTAAATCACAACATATCGGTTTTACAAGTGTTCCTCTGATACGCGTCAAAACTTTTTTCTCTTATAACTGCGCGAAAAGCATGTATTCGTGCTTAGTCTAACGAAACAAGCTGTTTTAGACCGAAACGGGGTAAATCTGAACACATCGGTATTACAAGTGTCCCTGTGACATGCCTTTAAAACTTTTTCTCTTATAACTGCGCGAAAAGCATGTATTCCTGCTTAATACAGCGAAACAAGCTGTTTTAGACCGAAACGAACTAAATCACAACACATCGGCTTTACAAGTGTTCCTCTGATACGCCTCAAATCTTTTTCTCTTATAACTGCGCGAAAAGCATGTATTCTTGCTTAATACAACGAAACAAGCTGTTTTAGACCAAAACGAGCTAAATCACTACACATCGGTTTTACAAGTGTTCCTCTGATAGGCGTCTAAACTTTTTCTCTTATAACTGCGCGAAAAGCATGTATTCGTGCTTAATACAACGAAACAAGCTGTTTTAGACCGAAACGAGCTAAATCACAACATATCGGTTTTACAAGTGTTCCTCTGATACGCGTCAAAACTTTTTTCTCTTATAACTGCGCGAAAAGCATGTATTCGTGCTTAGTCTAACGAAACAAGCTGTTTTAGACCGAAACGGGGTAAATCTGAACACATCGGTTTTACAAGTGTCCCTGTGACATGCCTTTAAAACTTTTTCTCATAACTGCGCGAAAAGCATGTATTCCTGCTTAATACAGTGAAACAAGCTGTTTTAGACTGAAACGACCTAAATCGCAACACATCGGTTTTACAAGTGTTCCTCTGATACGCGTCAAAACTTTTTTCTCTTATAACTGCGCGAAAAGCATGTATTCGTGCTTAGTCTAACGAAACAAGCTGTTTTAGACCGAAACGGGGTAAATCTGAACACATCGGTTTTACAAGTGTCCCTGTGACACGCGTCAAAACTTTTTCTCTTATACCTGCGCGAAAAGCATGTATTCCTGCTTAATACAGCGAAACAAGCTGTTTTAGACCGAAACGACCTAAATCACAACACATCGGTTTTACAAGTGTTCCTCTGATACGCGTCTAAACTTTTTTTCTTATAACTGCGCGAAAAGCATGTATTCTTGCTTAATACAGCGAAACAAGCTGTTTTAGACCGAAACGAGCGAAATAACAACACATCGGTTTTACAAGTGTTCCTCTGATACGCGTCAAAACTTTTTCTCTTATAACTGCGCGAAAAGCATGTATTCCTGCTTAATACAGCGAAACAAGCTGTTTTAGACCGAAACGAGCTAAATCACAACACATCGGCTTTACAACTGTTCCTCTGATACGCGTCAAATCTTGCTTAATACAACGAAACAAGCTGTTTTAGACCGAAACGAGCTAAATCACAACACATCGGCTTTACAAGTGTTCCTCTGATACGCGTCAAATCTTTTTCTCTTATAACTGCGCGAAAAGCATGTATTCTTGCCTAATACAACGAATCAAGCAGTTTTAGACCGAAACGAGCTGTATCTGAACGCATCGGTTTTACAAGTATCCACGTGATACTCGTCAAAACTTTTTCTCTTATAACTGCGCGAAAAGCACGTATTCTTGCTTAATACAGCGAAACAAGCAGTTTTAGACCGAAACGAGCTAAATCACAACACATCGGCTTTACAAGTGTTCCTCTGATACGCCTCAAATCTTTTTCTCTTATAAATGCGCGAAAAGCATGTATTCTTGCTTAATACAACGAAACAAGCTGTTTTAGACCAAAACGAGCTAAATCACTACACATCGGTTTTACAAGTGTTCCTCTGATACGCGTCTAAACTTTTTCTTCTCTTATATCTGCGCGAAAAGCATGTATTCGTGCTTAATACAACGAAACAAGCTGTTTTAGACCGAAACGAGCTAAATCTGAACACATCGGTTTTACAAGTGTCCCTGTGACACGCGTCAAAACTTTTTCTCTTATAACTGCGCGAAAAGCACGTATTCTTGCTTAATACAGCGAAACAAGCTGTTTTAGACCGAAACGAGCTAAATCACAACACATCGGTTTTACAAGTGTTCCTCTGATACGCGTCTAAACTTTTTCTCTTATAACTGCGCGAAAAGCATGTATTCGTGCTTAATACAACGAAACAAGCTGTTTTAGACCGAAACGAGCTAAATCTGAACACATCGGTTTTACAAGTGTCCCTGTGACACGCGTCAAAACTTTTTCTCTTATAACTGCGTGAAAAGCATGTATTCTTGCTTAATACAGCGAAACAAGCTGTTTTAGACCGAAACGAGCTAAATCACAACACATCGGCTTTACAAGTGTTCCTCTGATACGCGTCAAATCTTTTTCTCTTATAACTGCGCGAAAAGCATGTATTCTTGCTTAATACAACGAAACAAGCTGTTTTAGACCGAAACGAGCTAAATCACAACACATCGGCTTTACAAGTGTTCCTCTGATACGCGTCAAATCTTTTTCTCTTATAACTGCGCGAAAAGCATGTATTCTTGCTTAATACAACGAAACAAGCTGTTTTAGACCGAAACGAGCTAAATCACAACATATCGGTTTTACAAGTGTTCCTCTGATACGCGTCAAAACTTTTTTCTCTTATAACTGCGCGAAAAGCATGTATTCGTGCTTAGTCTAACGAAACAAGATGTTTTAGACCGAAACGGGGTAAATCTGAACACATCGGTTTTACAAGTGTCCCTGTGACATGCCTTAAAAACTTTTTCTCTTATAACTGCGCGAAAAGCATGTATTCCTGCTTAATACAGCGAAACAAGCTGTTTTAGACCGAAACGACCTAAATCACAACACATCGGCTTTACAAGTGTTCCTCTGATACGCGTCAAATCTTGCTTAATACAACGAAACAAGCTGTTTTAGACCGAAACGAGCTAAATCACAACATATCGGTTTTACAAGTGTTCCTCTGATACGCGTCAAAACTTTTTTCTCTTATAACTGCGCGAAAAGCATGTATTCGTGCTTAGTCTAACGAAACAAGATGTTTTAGACCGAAACGGGGTAAATCTGAACACATCGGTTTTACAAGTGTCCCTGTGACATGCCTTAAAAACTTTTTCTCTTATAACTGCGCGAAAAGCATGTATTCCTGCTTAATACAGCGAAACAAGCTGTTTTAGACCGAAACGACCTAAATCACAACACATCGGTTTTACAAGTGTTCCTCTGATACGCGTCTAAACTTTTTTTCTTATAACTGCGCGAAAAGCATGTATTCTTGCTTAATACAGCGAAACAAGCTGTTTTAGACCGAAACGAGCGAAATAACAACACATCGGTTTTACAAGTGTTCCTCTGATACGCGTCAAAACTTTTTCTCTTATAACTGCGCGAAAAGCATGTATTCCTGCTTAATACAGCGAAACAAGCTGTTTTAGACCGAAACGAGCTAAATCACAACACATCGGCTTTACAACTGTTCCTCTGATACGCGTCAAATCTTGCTTAATACAACGAAACAAGCTGTTTTAGACCGAAACGAGCTAAATCACAACACATCGGTTTTACAAGTGTTCCTCTGATACGCGTCTAAACTTTTTCTCTTATAACTGCGCGAAAAGCATGTATTCGTGCTTAATACAACGAAACAAGCTGTTTTAGACCGAAACGAGCTAAATCTGAACACATCGGTTTCACAAGTGTCCCTGTGACACGCGTCACAACTTTTTCTCTTATAACTGCGCGAAAAGCATGTATTCTTGCTTAATACAGCGAAACAAGCTGTTTTAGACCGATAAGAGTTAAATCACAACACATCGGTTTTACAAGTGTTCCTCTGATACGCGTCAAAACTTTTTCTCTTATAACTGCGCGAAAAGCATGTATTCGTGCTTAATAAAACGAAACAAGCTGTTTTAGACCGAAACGAGCTGTATCTGAACGCATCGGTTTTACAAGTATCCACGTGATACTCGTCAACTTTTTCTTTTATAACTGCGTGAAAAGCATGTATTCGTGCCTAATACAACGAATCAAGCTGTTTTAGACCGAAACGAGCTGTATCTGAACGCATCGGTTTTACAAGTATCCACGTGATACTCGTCAAAACTTTTTCTCTTATAACTGCGCGAAAAGCACGTATTCTTGCTTAATACAGCGAAACAAGCAGTTTTAGACCGAAACGAGCTAAATCACAACACATCGGTTTTACAAGTGTTCCTCTGATACGCGTCAAAACTTTTTTCTCTTATAACTGCGCGAAAAGCACGTATTCGTGCTTAGTCTAACGAAACAAGCTGTTTTAGACCGAAACGGGGTAAATCTGAACACATCGGTATTACAAGTGTCCCTGTGACATGCCTTTAAAACTTTTTCTCTTATAACTGCGCGAAAAGCATGTATTCCTGCTTAATACAGCGAAACAAGCTGTTTTAGACCGAAACGAACTAAATCACAACACATCGGCTTTACAAGTGTTCCTCTGATACGCCTCAAATCTTTTTCTCTTATAACTGCGCGAAAAGCATGTATTCTTGCTTAATACAACGAAACAAGCTGTTTTAGACCAAAACGAGCTAAATCACTACACATCGGTTTTACAAGTGTTCCTCTGATACGCGTCTAAACTTTTTCTCTTATAACTGCGCGAAAAGCATGTATTCGTGCTTAATACAACGAAACAAGCTGTTTTAGACCGAAACGAGCTAAATCTGAACACATCGGTTTTACAAGTGTCCCTGTGACACGCGTCAAAACTTTTTCTCTTATACCTGCGCGAAAAGCATGTATTCTTGCTTAATACAGCGAAACAAGCTGTTTTAGACCGAAACGAGCTAAATCACAACACATCGGCTTTACAAGTGTTCCTCTGATACGCGTCAAATCTTTTTCTCTTATAACTGCGCGAAAAGCATGTATTCTTGCTTAATACAACGAAACAAGCTGTTTTAGACCGAAACGAGCTAAATCACAACATATCGGTTTTACAAGTGTTCCTCTGATACGCGTCAAAACTTTTTTCTCTTATAACTGCGCGAAAAGCATGTATTCGTGCTTAGTCTAACGAAACAAGCTGTTTTAGACCGAAACGTGTAAATCTGAACACATCGGTTTTACAAGTGTCCCTGTGACATGCCTTTAAAACTTTTTCTCATAACTGCGCGAAAAGCATGTATTCCTGCTTAATACAGCGAAACAAGCTGTTTTAGACTGAAACGACCTAAATCGCAACACATCGGTTTTACAAGTGTTCCTCTGATACGCGTCAAAACTTTTTTCTCTTATAACTGCGCGAAAAGCATGTATTCGTGCTTAGTCTAACGAAACAAGCTGTTTTAGACAGAAACGGGGTAAATCTGAACACATCGGTTTTACAAGTGTCCCTGTGACACGCGTCAAAACTTTTTCTCTTATACCTGCGCGAAAAGCATGTATTCTTGCTTAATACAGCGAAACAAGCTGTTTTAGACCGAAACGAGCTAAATCACAACACATCGGCTTTACAAGTGTTCCTCTGATACGCGTCAAATCTTTTTCTCTTATAACTGCGCGAAAAGCATGTATTCTTGCCTAATACAACGAATCAAGCAGTTTTAGACCGAAACGAGCTGTATCTGAACGCATCGGTTTTACAAGTATCCACGTGATACTCGTCAAAACTTTTTCTCTTATAACTGCGCGAAAAGCACGTATTCTTGCTTAATACAGCGAAACAAGCAGTTTTAGACCGAAACGAGCTAAATCACAACACATCGGCTTTACAAGTGTTCCTCTGATACGCCTCAAATCTTTTTCTCTTATAAATGCGCGAAAAGCATGTATTCTTGCTTAATACAACGAAACAAGCTGTTTTAGACCAAAACGAGCTAAATCACTACACATCGGTTTTACAAGTGTTCCTCTGATACGCGTCTAAACTTTTTCTTCTCTTATAACTGCGCGAAAAGCATGTATTCGTGCTTAATACAACGAAACAAGCTGTTTTAGACCGAAACGAGCTAAATCTGAACACATCGGTTTTACAAGTGTCCCTGTGACACGCGTCAAAACTTTTTCTCTTATAACTGCGCGAAAAGCATGTATTCTTGCTTAATACAGCGAAACAAGCTGTTTTAGACCGAAACGAGCTAAATCACAACACATCGGTTTTACAAGTGTTCCTCTGATACGCGTCTAAACTTTTCTCTTATAACTGCGCGAAAAGCATGTATTCGTACTTAATACAACGAAACAAGCTGTTTTAGACCGAAACGAGCTAAATCTGAACACATCGGTTTTACAAGTGTCCCTGTGACACGCGTCAAAACTTTTTCTCTTATAACTGCGTGAAAAGCATGTATTCTTGCTTAATACAGCGAAACAAGCTGTTTTAGACCGAAACGAGCTAAATCACAACACATCGGCTTTACAAGTGTTCCTCTGATACGCGTCAAATCTTTTTCTCTTATAACTGCGCGAAAAGCATGTATTCTTGCTTAATACAACGAAACAAGCTGTTTTAGACCGAAACGAGCTAAATCACAACATATCGGTTTTACAAGTGTTCCTCTGATACGCGTCAAAACTTTTTTCTCTTATAACTGCGCGAAAAGCATGTATTCGTGCTTAGTCTAACGAAACAAGCTGTTTTAGACCGAAACGAGGTAAATCTGAACACATCGGTTTTACAAGTGTCCCTGTGACATGCCTTTAAAACTTTTTCTCATAACTGCGCGAAAAGCATGTATTCCTGCTTAATACAGCGAAACAAGCTGTTTTAGACCAAAACGACCTAAATCACAACACATCGGCTTTACAAGTGTTCCTCTGATACGCGTAAAATCTTGCTTAATACAACGAAACAAGCTGTTTTAGACCGAAACGAGCTAAATCACAACACATCGGTTTTACAAGTGTTCCTCTGATACGCGTCTAAACTTTTTCTCTTATAACTGCGCGAAAAGCATGTATTCGTGCTTAATACAGCGAAACAAGCTGTTTTAGACCGAAACGAGCTAAATCTGAACACATCGATTTTACAAGTGTCCCTGTGACACGCGTCAAAACTTTTTCTCTTATAACTGCGCGAAAAGCATGTATTCTTGCTTAATACAACGAAACAAGCTGTTTTAGACCGAAACGAGCTAAATCACAACACATCGGTTTTACAAGTGTTCCTCTGATACGCGTCTAAACTTTTTCTCTTATAACTGCGCGAAAAGCATGTATTCGTGCTTAATACAACGAAACAAGCTGTTTTACACCAAAACGAGCTAGATCTGAACACATCGGTTTTACAAGTGTCCCTTTGACACGCGTCAAAACGTTTTCTCTTATAACTGCGCGAAAAGCACGTATTCTTGCTTAATACAGCGAAACAAGCTGTTTTAGACCGAAACGACCTAAATCACACCACATCGGTTTTACAAGTGTTCCTCTGATACGCGTCAAAACTTTTTTCTCTTATAACTGCGCGAAAAGCATGTATTCGTGCTTAGTCTAACGAAACAAGCTGTTTTAGACCGAAACGGGGTAAATCTGAACACATCGGTTTTACAAGTGTCCCTGTGACACGCGTCAAAACTTTTTCTCTTATACCTGCGCGAAAAGCATGTATTCTTGCTTAATACAACGAAACAAG
The DNA here is from genome assembly GCF_052857255.1 of Amblyomma americanum. NCBI lineage: Eukaryota > Metazoa > Arthropoda > Arachnida > Ixodida > Ixodidae > Amblyomma > Amblyomma americanum. The sequence continues at coordinate 59,500 of NW_027526604.1, forward strand.
CTGTTTTAGACCGAAACGAGCTAAATCACAACACATCGGTTTTACAAGTGTTCCTCTGATACGCGTCTAAACTTTTTCTCTTATAACTGCGCGAAAAGCATGTATTCGTGCGTAATGCAACGAAACAAGCTGTTTTAGACCGAAACGAGCTAAATCTGAACACATCGGTTTTACAAGTGTCCCTGTGACACGCGTCAAAACTTTTTTCTCTTATAACTGCGCGAAAAGCATGTATTCGTGCTTAGTCTAACGAAACAAGCTGTTTTAGACCGAAACGTGGTAAATCTGAACACATCGGTTTTACAAGTGTCCCTGTGACATGCCTTTAAAACTTTTTCTCTTATAACTGCGCGAAAAGCATGTATTCCTGCTTAATACAGCGAAACAAGCTGTTTTAGACCGAAACGAGCTAAATCACAACACATCGGCTTTACAAGTGTTCCTCTGATACGCGTCAAATCCTTTTCTCTTATAACTGCGCGAAAAGCATGTATTCTTGCTTAATACAACGAAACAAGCTGTTTTAGACCGAAACGAGCTAAATCACAACACATCGGCTTTACAAGTGTTCCTCTGATACGCGTCAAATCTTTTTCTCTTATAACTGCGCGAAAAGCATGTATTCGTGCTTACTCTAACGAAACAAGATGTTTTAGACCGAAACGGGGTAAATCTGAACACATCGGTTTTACAAGTGTCCCTGTGACATGCCTTAAAAACTTTTTCTCTTATAACTGCGCGAAAAGCATGTATTCCTGCTTAATACAGCGAAACAAGCTGTTTTAGACCGAAACGACCTAAATCACAACACATCGGCTTTACAAGTGTTCCTCTGATACGCGTCAAATCTTGCTTAATACAACGAAACAAGCTGTTTTAGACCGAAACGAGCTAAATCACAACACATCGGTTTTACAAGTGTTCCTCTGATACGCGTCTAAACTTTTTTTCTTATAACTGCGCGAAAAGCATGTATTCTTGCTTAATACAGCGAAACAAGCTGTTTTAGACCGAAACGAGCGAAATAACAACACATCGGTTTTACAAGTGTTCCTCTGATACGCGTCAAAACTTTTTCTCTTATAACTGCGCGAAAAGCATGTATTCCTGCTTAATACAGCGAAACAAGCTGTTTTAGACCGAAACGAGCTAAATAACAACACATCGGCTTTACAAGTGTTCCTCTGATACGCGTCAAATCTTGCTTAATACAACGAAACAAGCTGTTTTAGACCGAAACGAGCTAAATCACAACACATCGGTTTTACAAGTGTTCCTCTGATACGCGTCTAAACTTTTTCTCTTATAACTGCGCGAAAAGCATGTATTCGTGCTTAATACAACGAAACAAGCTGTTTTAGACCGAAACGAGCTAAATCTGAACACATCGGTTTCACAAGTGTCCCTGTGACACGCGTCACAACTTTTTCTCTTATAACTGCGCGAAAAGCATGTATTCTTGCTTAATACAGCGAAACAAGCTGTTTTAGACCGATAAGAGTTAAATCACAACACATCGGTTTTACAAGAGTTCCTCTGATACGCGTCAAAACTTTTTCTCTTATAACTGCGCGAAAAGCATGTATTCGTGCTTAATAAAACGAAACAAGCTGTTTTAGACCGAAACGAGCTGTATCTGAACGCATCGGTTTTACAAGTATCCGCGTGATACTCGTCAACTTTTTCTTTTATAACTGCGTGAAAAGCATGTATTCGTGCTTAATACAACGAATCAAGCTGTTTTAGACCGAAACGAGCTGTATCTGAACGCATCGGTTTTACAAGTATCCACGTGATACTCGTCAAAACTTTTTCTCTTATAACTGCGCGAAAAGCACGTATTCTTGCTTAATACAGCGAAACAAGCAGTTTTAGACCGAAACGAGCTAAATCACAACACATCGGTCTTACAAGTGTTCCTCTGATACGCGTCAAAACTTTTTTCTCTTATAACTGCGCGAAAAGCACGTATTCGTGCTTAGTCTAACGAAACAAGCTGTTTTAGACCGAAACGGGGTAAATCTGAACACATCGGTATTACAAGTGTCCCTGTGACATGCCTTTAAAACTTTTTCTCTTATAACTGCGCGAAAAGCATGTATTCCTGCTTAATACAGCGAAACAAGCTGTTTTAGACCGAAACGAGCTAAATCACAACACATCGGCTTTACAAGTGTTCCTCTGATACGCGTCAAATCTTTTTCTCTTATAACAGCGCGAAAAGCATGTATTCTTGCTTAATACAACGAAACAAGCTGTTTTAGACCGAAACGAGCTAAATCACAACACATCGGCTTTACAAGTGTTCCTCTGATACGCGTGAAATCTTTTTCTCTTATAACTGCGCGAAAAGCATGTATTCTTGCTTAATACAACGAAACAAGCTGTTTTAGACCGAAACGAGCTAAATCACAACACATCGGTTTTACAAGTGTTCCTCTGATACGCGTCTAAACTTTTTCTCTTATAACTGCGCGAAAAGCATGTATTCGTGCTTAATACAACGAAACCAGCTGTTTTAGACCGAAAAGAGCTAAATCTGAACACATCGGTTTTACAAGTGTCCCTGTGACACGCGTCAAAACTTTTTCTCTTATACCTGAGCGAAAAGCATGTATTCTTGCTTAATACAGCGAAACAAGCTGTTTTAGACCGAAACGAGCTAAATCACAACACATCGGTTTTACAAGTGTTCCTCTGATACGCGTCAAAACTTTTTTTCTCTTATAACTGCGCGAAAAGCATGTATTCGTGCTTAGTCTAACGAAACAAGCTGTTTTAGACCGAAACGGGGTAAATCTGAACACATCGGTTTTACAAGTGTCCCTGTGACATGCCGTTAAAGCTTTTTCTCTTATAACTGCGCGAAAAGCATGTATTCCTGCTTAATACAGCGAAACAAGCTGTTTTAGACCGAAACGAGCTAAATCACAACACATCGGCTTTACAAGTGTTCCTCTGATACGCGTCAAATCTTGCTTAATACAACGAAACAAGCTGTTTTAGACCGAAACGAGCTAAATCACAACACATCGGTTTTACAAGTGTTCCTCTGATACGCGTCTAAACTTTTTCTCTTATAACTGCGCGAAAAGCATGTATTCGTGCTTAATACAGCGAAACAAGCTGTTTTAGACCGAAACGAGCTAAATCTGAACACATCGGTTTTACAAGTGTCCCTGTGACAGGCGTCAAAACTTTTTCTCTTATAACTGCGCGAAGAGCATGTATTCTTGCTTAATACAGCGAAACAAGCTGTTTTAGACCGAAACGAGCTAAATCTGAACACATCGGTTTAACAAGTGTCCCTGTGACACGCGTCAAAACTTTTTGTCATAACTGCGCGAAAAGCATGTATTCTTGCTTAATACAACGAAACAAGCTGTTTTAGACCGAAACGACCTAAATCACACCACATCGGTTTTACAAGTGTTCCTCTGATACGCGTCTAAACTTTTTCTCTTATAACTGCGCGAAAAGCATGTATTCGTGCTTAATACAACGAAACAAGCTGTTTTACACCAAAACGAGCTAGATCTGAACACATCGGTTTTACAAGTGTCCCTGTGACACGCTTCAAAACTTTCTCTCTTATAACTGCGCGAAAAGCACGTATTCTTGCTTAATACAGCGAAACAAGCTGTTTTAGACCGAAACGAGTTAAATCACAACACATCGGTTTTACAAGTGTTCCTCTGATACGCGTCAAAACTTTTTTCTCTTATAACTGCGCGAAAAGCATGTATTCGTGCTTAGTCTAACGAAACAAGCTGTTTTAGACCAAAACGGGGTAAATCTGAACACATCGGTTTTACAAGTGTCCCTCTGACACGCGTCAAATCTTTTTCTCTTATAACTGCGCGAAAAGCACGTATTTTTGCTTAATACAACGAAACAAGTTGTTTTAGACCGAAACGAGCTAAATCACAACACATCGGTTTTACAAGTGTTCCTCTGATACGCGTCAAAACTTTTTTCTCTTATAACTGCGCGAAAAGCATGTATTCGTGCTTAGTCTAACGAAACAAGCTGTTTTAGACCGAAACGGGGTAAATCTGAACACATCGGTTTTACAAGTGTCCCTGTGACACGCGTCAAAACTTTTTCTCTTATACCTGCGCGAAAAGCATGTATTCTTGCTTAATACAGCGAAACAAGCTGTTTTAGACCGAAACGAGCTAAATCACAACACATTGGCTTTACAAGTGTTCCTCTGATACGCGTCAAATCTTTTTCTCTTATAACTGCGCAAAAAGCATGTATTCTTGCCTAATACAACGAATCAAGCAGTTTTAGACCGAAACGAGCTGTATCTGAACGCATCGGTTTTACAAGTATCCACGTGATACTCGTCAAAACTTTTTCTCTTATAACTGCGCGAAAAGCACGTATTCTTGCTTAATACAGCGAAACAAGCAGTTTTAGACCGAAACGAGCTAAATCACAACACATCGGCTTTACAAGTGTTCCTCTGATACGCCTCAAATCTTTTTCTGTTATAAATGCGCGAAAAGCATGTATTCTTGCTTAATACAACGAAACAAGCTGTTTTAGACCAAAACGAGCTAAATCACTACACATCGGTTTTACAAGTGTTCCTCTGATACGCGTCTAAACTTTTTCTTCTCTTATAACTGCGCGAAAAGCATGTATTCGTGCTTAATACAACGAAACAAGCTGTTTTAGACCGAAACGAGCTAAATCTGAACACATCGGTTTTACAAGTGTCCCTGTGACACGCGTCAAAACTTTTTCTCTTATAACTGCGCGAAAAGCATGTATTCTTGCTTAATACAGCGAAACAAGCTGTTTTAGACCGAAACGAGCTAAATCACAACACATCGGTTTTACAAGTGTTCCTCTGATACGCGTCTAAACTTTTTCTCTTATAACTGCGCGAAAAGCATGTATTCGTGCTTAATACAACGAAACAAGCTATTTTAGACCGAAACGAGCTAAATCTGAACACATCGGTTTTACAAGTGTCCCTGTGACACGCGTCAAAACTTTTTCTCTTATAACTGCGTGAAAAGCATGTATTCTTGCTTAATACAGCGAAACAAGCTGTTTTAGACCGAAACGAGCTAAATCACAACACATCGGCTTTACAAGTGTTCCTCTGATACGCGTCAAATCTTTTTCTCTTATAACTGCGCGAAAAGCATGTATTCTTGCTTAATACAACGAAACAAGCTGTTTTAGACCGAAACGAGCTAAATCACAACATATCGGTTTTACAAGTGTTCCTCTGATACGCGTCAAAACTTTTTTCTCTTATAACTGCGCGAAAAGCATGTATTCGTGCTTAGTCTAACGAAACAAGCTGTTTTAGACCGAAACGAGGTAAATCTGAACACATCGGTTTTACAAGTGTCCCTGTGACATGCCTTTAAAACTTTTTCTCATAACTGCGCGAAAAGCATGTATTCCTGCTTAATACAGCGAAACAAGCTGTTTTAGACCAAAACGACCTAAATCACAACACATCGGCTTTACAAGTGTTCCTCTGATACGCGTAAAATCTTGCTTAATACAACGAAACAAGCTGTTTTAGACCGAAACGAGCTAAATCACAACACATCGGTTTTACAAGTGTTCCTCTGATACGCGTCTTAACTTTTTCTCTTATAACTGCGCGAAAAGCATGTATTCGTGCTTAATACAGCGAAACAAGCTGTTTTAGACCGAAACGAGCTAAATCTGAACACATCGGTTTTACAAGTGTCCCTGTGACACGCGTCAAAACTTTTTCTCTTATAACTGCGCGAAAAGCATGTATTCTTGCTTAATACAACGAAACAAGCTGTTTTAGACCGAAACGAGCTAAATCACAACACATCGGTTTTACAAGTGTTCCTCTGATACGCGTCTAAACTTTTTCTCTTATAACTGCGCGAAAAGCATGTATTCGTGCTTAATACAACGAAACAAGCTGTTTTACACCAAAACGAGCTAGATCTGAACACATCGGTTTTACAAGTGTCCCTTTGACACGCGTCAAAACTTTTTCTCTTATAACTGCGCGAAAAGCACGTATTCTTGCTTAATACAGCGAAACAAGCTGTTTTAGACCGAAACGACCTAAATCACACCACATCGGTTTTACAAGTGTTCCTCTGATACGCGTCAAAACTTTTTTCTCTTATAACTGCGCGAAAAGCATGTATTCGTGCTTAGTCTAACGAAACAAGCTGTTTTAGACCGAAACGGGGTAAATCTGAACACATCGGTTTTACAAGTGTCCCTGTGACACGCGTCAAAACTTTTTCTCTTATACCTGCGCGAAAAGCATGTATTCTTGCTTAATACAACGAAACAAGCTGTTTTAGACCGAAACGAGCTAAATCACAACACATCGGTTTTACAATTGTTCCTCTGATACGCTTCAAAACTTTTTTCTCTTATAACTGCGCGAAAAGCATGTATTCGTGCTTAGTCTAACGAAACAAGCTGTTTTAGACCGAAACGTGGTAAATCTGAACACATCGGTTTTACAAGTGTCCCTGTGACATGCCTTTAAAACTTTTTCTCTTATAACTGCGCGAAAAGCATGTATTCCTGCTTAATACAGCGAAACAAGCTGTTTTAGACCGAAACGAGCTAAATCACAACACATCGGCTTTACAAGTGTTCCTCTGATACGCGTCAAATCCTTTTCTCTTATAACTGCGCGAAAAGCATGTATTCTTGCTTAATACAACGAAACAAGCTGTTTTAGACCGAAACGAGCTAAATCACAACACATCGGCTTTACAAGTGTTCCTCTGATACGCGTCAAATCTTTTTCTCTTATAACTGCGCGAAAAGCATGTATTCTTGCTTAATACAACGAAACAAGCTGTTTTAGACCGAAACGAGCTAAATCACAACATATCGGTTTTACAAGTGTTCCTCTGATACGCGTCAAAACTTTTTTCTCTTATAACTGCGCGAAAAGCATGTATTCGTGCTTAGTCTAACGAAACTAGATGTTTTAGACCGAAACGGGGTAAATCTGAACACATCGGTTTTACAAGTGTCCCTGTGACATGCCTTAAAAACTTTTTCTCTTATAACTGCGCGAAAAGCATGTATTCCTGCTTAATACAGCGAAACAAGCTGTTTTAGACCGAAACGACCTAAATCACAACACATCGGCTTTACAAGTGTTCCTCTGATACGCGTCAAATCTTGCTTAATACAACGAAACAAGCTGTTTTAGACCGAAACGAGCTAAATCACAACACATCGGTTTTACAAGTGTTCCTCTGATACGCGTCTAAACTTTTTTTCTTATAACTGCGCGAAAAGCATGTATTCTTGCTTAATACAGCGAAACAAGCTGTTTTAGACCGAAACGAGCGAAATAACAACACATCGGTTTTACAAGTGTTCCTCTGATACGCGTCAAAACTTTTTCTCTTATAACTGCGCGAAAAGCATGTATTCCTGCTTAATACAGCGAAACAAGCTGTTTTAGACCGAAACGAGCTAAATCACAACACATCGGCTTTACAAGTGTTCCTCTGATACGCGTCAAATCTTGCTTAATACAACGAAACAAGCTGTTTTAGACCGAAACGAGCTAAATCACAACACATCGGTTTTACAAGTGTTCCTCTGATACGCGTCTAAACTTTTTCTCTTATAACTGCGCGAAAAGCATGTATTCGTGCTTAATACAACGAAACAAGCTGTTTTAGACCGAAACGAGCTAAATCTGAACACATCGGTTTCACAAGTGTCCCTGTGACACGCGTCACAACTTTTTCTCTTATAACTGCGCGAAAAGCATGTATTCTTGCTTAATACAGCGAAACAAGCTGTTTTAGACCGATAAGAGTTAAATCACAACACATCGGTTTTACAAGTGTTCCTCTGATACGCGTCAAAACTTTTTCTCTTATAACTGCGCGAAAAGCATGTATTCGTGCCTAATAAAACGAAACAAGCTGTTTTAGACCGAAACGAGCTGTATCTGAACGCATCGGTTTTACAAGTATCCGCGTGATACTCGTCAACTTTTTCTTTTATAACTGCGTGAAAAGCATGTATTCGTGCTTAATACAACGAATCAAGCTGTTTTAGACCGAAACGAGCTGTATCTGAACGCATCGGTTTTACAAGTATCCACGTGATACTCGTCAAAACTTTTTCTCTTATAACTGCGCGAAAAGCACGTATTCTTGCTTAATACAGCGAAACAAGCAGTTTTAGACCGAAACGAGCTAAATCACAACACATCGGTCTTACAAGTGTTCCTCTGATACGCGTCAAAACTTTTTTCTCTTATAACTGTGCGAAAAGCACCTATTCGTGCTTAGTCTAACGAAACAAGCTGTTTTAGACCGAAACGGGGTAAATCTGAACACATCGGTATTACAAGTGTCCCTGTGACATGCCTTTAAAACTTTTTCTCTTATAACTGCGCGAAAAGCATGTATTCCTGCTTAATACAGCGAAACAAGCTGTTTTAGACCGAAACGAGCTAAATCACAACACATCGGCTTTACAAGTGTTCCTCTGATACGCGTCAAATCTTTTTCTCTTATAACAGCGCGAAAAGCATGTATTCTTGCTTAATACAACGAAACAAGCTGTTTTAGACCGAAACGAGCTAAATCACAACACATCGGTTTTACAAGTGTTCCTCTGATACGCGTCTAAACTTTTTCTCTTATAACTGCGCGAAAAGCATGTATTCGTGCTTAATACAACGAAACCAGCTGTTTTAGACCGAAAAGAGCTAAATCTGAACACATCGGTTTTACAAGTGTCCCTGTGACACGCGTCAAAACTTTTTCTTTTATAACTGCGTGAAAAGCATGTATTCGTGCTTAATACAGCTAAACAAGCTGTTTTAGACCGAAACGAGCTGTATCTGAACGCATCGGTTTTACAAGTATCCACGTGATACTCGTCAAAACTTTTTCTCTTATAACTGCGCGAAAAGCACGTATTCTTGCTTAATACAGCGAAACAAGCAGTTTTAGACTGAAACGAGCTAAATCACAACACATCGGTTTTACAAGTGTTCCTCTGATACGCGTCAAAACTTTTTTCTCTTATAACTGCGCGAAAAGCATGTATTCGTGCTTAGTCTAACGAAACAAGCTGTTTTAGACCGAAACGGGGTAAATCTGAACACATCGGTTTTACAAGTGTCCCTGTGACATGCCGTTAAAACTTTTTCTCTTATAACTGCGCGAAAAGCATGTATTCCTGCTTAATACAGCGAAACAAGCTGTTTTAGACCGAAACGAGCTAAATCACAACACATCGGCTTCACAAGTGTTCCTCTGATACGCGTCAAATCTTGCTTAATACAACGAAACAAGCTGTTTTAGACCGAAACGAGCTAAATCACAACACATCGGTTTTACAAGTGTTCCTCTGATACGCGTCTAAACTTTTTCTCTTATAACTGCGCGAAAAGCATGTATTCGTGCTTAATACAGCGAAACAACTGTTTTAGACCGAAACGAGCTAAATCTGAACACATCGGTTTTACAAGTGTCCCTGTGACAGGCGTCAAAACTTTTTCTCTTATAACTGCGCGAAGAGCATGTATTCTTGCTTAATACAGCGAAACAAGCTGTTTTAGACCGAAACGAGCTAAATCTGAACACATCGGTTTAACAAGTGTCCCTGTGACACGCGTCAAAACTTTTTGTCATAACTGCGCGAAAAGCATGTATTCTTGCTTAATACAACGAAACAAGCTGTTTTAGACCGAAACGACCTAAATCACACCACATCGGTTTTACAAGTGTTCCTCTGATACGCGTCTAAACTTTTTCTCCTATAACTGCGCGAAAAGCATGTATTCGTGCTTAATACAACGAAACAAGCTGTTTTACACCAAAACGAGCTAGATCTGAACACATCGGTTTTACAAGTGTCCCTGTGACACGCTTCAAAACTTTCTCTCTTATAACTGCGCGAAAAGCACGTATTCTTGCTTAATACAGCGAAACAAGCTGTTTTAGACCGAAACGAGCTAAATCACAACACATCGGTTTTACAAGTGTTCCTCTGATACGCGTCAAAACTTTTTTCTCTTATAACTGCGCGAAAAGCATGTATTCGTGCTTAGTCTAACGAAACAAGCTGTTTTAGACCAAAACGGGGTAAATCTGAACACATCGGTTTTACAAGTGTCCCTGTGACACGCGTCAAATCTTTTTCTCTTATAACTGCGCGAAAAGCATGTATTTTTGCTTAATACAACGAAACAAGTTGTTTTAGACCGAAACGAGCTAAATCACAACACATCGGTTTTACAAGTGTTCCTCTGATACGCGTCAAGACTTTTTTCTCTTATAACTGCGCGAAAAGCATGTATTCGTGCTTAGTCTAACGAAACAAGCTGTTTTAGACCAAAACGGGGTAAATCTGAACACATCGGTTTTACAAGTGTCCCTGTGACACGCGTCAAATCTTTTTCTCTTATAACTGCGCGAAAAGCATGTATTCTTGCTTAATACAACGAAACAAGTTGTTTTAGACCGAAACGAGCTAAATCACAACACATCGGTTTTACAAGTGTTCCTCTGATACGCGTCTAAACTTTTTCTCTTATAACTGCACGAAAAGCATGCATTCGTGCTTAATACAACGAAACAAGCTGTTTTAGACCGAAACGAGCTAAATCCCAACACATCGGTTTTACAAGTGTCCCTGTGACACGCGTCAAAACTTTTTCTCTTATAACTGCGCGAAAAGCATGTATTCCTGCTTAATACAGCGAAACAAGCTGTTTTAGACCGAAACGAGCTAAATCACAACACATCGGCTTTACAAGTGTTCCTCTGATACGCGTCAAAACTTTTTCTCTTATAACTGCGCGAAAAGCATGTATTCTTGCTTAATACAGCGAAACAAGCTGTTTTAGACCGAAACGAGCTAAATCACAACACATCGGTTTTACAAGTGTCCACGTGATATTCGTCAAAACTTTTTCTCTTATAACTGCGCGAAAAGCATGTATTCGTGCGTAATACAACGAAACAAGCTGTTTTAGACCGAGATGAGCTAAATCTGAACATATCGGTTTTACAAGTGTCCCTGTGACACGCGTCACAACTTTTTCTTTTATAACTGCGCGAAAAGCATGTATTCTTGCTTAATACAGCGAAACAAGCTGTTTTAGACCGAAACGAGTTAAATCACAACACATCGGTTTTACAAGTGTTCCTCTGATACGCTTCAATACTTTTTCTCTTATAACTGCGCGAAAAGCATGTATTCGTGCTTAATAAAACGAAACAAGCTGTTTTAGACCGAAACGAGCTGTATCTGAATGCATCGGTTTTACAAGTATCCACGTGATACTCGTCAACTTTTTCTCTTATAACTGCGCGAAAAGCATGTATTCTTGCTTAATACAACGAATCAAGCAGTTTTAGACCGAAACGAGCTGTATCTGAACGCATCGGTTTTACAAGTATCCACGTGATACTCGTCAAAACTTTTTCTCTTATAACTGCGCGAAAAGCACGTATTCTTGCTTAATACAGCGAAACAAGCAGTTTTAGACCGAAACGAGCTAAATCACAACACATCGGTTTTACAAGTATCCACGTGATACTCGTCAACTTTTTCTCTTATAACTGCGCGAAAAGCATGTATTCTTGCTTAATACAACGAATCAAGCAGTTTTAGACCGAAACGAGCTGTATCTGAACGCATCGGTTTTACAAGTATCCACGTGATACTCGTCAAAACTTTTTCTCTTATAACTGCGCGAAAAGCACGTATTCTTGCTTAATACAGCGAAACAAGCAGTTTTAGACCGAAACGAGCTAAATCACAACACATCGGTTTTACAAGTGTTCCTCTGATACGCGTCAAAACTTTTTTCTCTTATAACTGCGCGAAAAGCATGTATTCGTGCTTAGTCTAACGAAACAAGCTGTTTTAGACCAAAACGGGGTAAATCTGAACACATCGGTTTTACAAGTGTCCCTGTGACACGCGTCAAATCTTTTTCTCTTATAACTGCGCGAAAAGCATGTATTTTTGCTTAATACAACGAAACAAGTTGTTTTAGACCGAAACGAGCTAAATCACAACACATCGGTTTTACAAGTGTTCCTCTGATACGCGTCAAAACTTTTTTCTCTTATAACTGCGCGAAAAGCATGTATTCTTGCTTAATACAGCGAAACAAGCTGTTTTAGACCGAAACCAGCTAAATCACAACACATCGGTTTTACAAGTGTTCCTCTGATACCCGTCAAAACTTTTTTCTCTTATAACTGCGCGAAAAGCATGTATTCGTGCTTAGTCTAACGAAACAAGCTGTTTTAGACCGAAACGGGGTAAATCTGAACACATCGGTTTTACAAGTGTCCCTGTGACATGCCGTTAAATCTTTTTCTCTTATAACTGCGCGAAAAGCATGTATTCCTGCTTAATACAGCGAAACAAGCTGTTTTAGACCGAAACGAGCTAAATCACAACACATCGGCTTTACAAGTGTTCCTCTGATACGCGTCAAATCTTGCTTAATACAACGAAACAAGCTGTTTTAGACCGAAACGAGCTAAATCACAACACATCGGTTTTACAAGTGTTCCTCTGATACGCGTCTAAACTTTTTCTCTTATAACTGCGCGAAAAGCATGTATTCGTGCTTAATACAGCGAAACAAGCTGTTTTAGACCGAAACGAGCTAAATCTGAACACATCGGTTTTACAAGTGTCCCTGTGACACGCGTCAAAACTTTTTCTCTTATAACTGCGCGAAGAGCATGTATTCTTGCTTAATACAGCGAAACAAGCTGTTTTAGACCGAAACGAGCTAAATCTGAACACATCGGTTTAACAAGTGTCCCTGTGACACGCGTCAAAACTTTTTGTCATAACTGCGCGAAAAGCATGTATTCTTGCTTAATACAACGAAACAAGCTGTTTTAGACCGAAACGACCTAAATCACACCACATCGGTTTTACAAGTGTTCCTCTGATACGCGTCTAAACTTTTTCTCTTATAACTGCGCGAAAAGCATGTATTCGTGCTTAATACAACGATACAAGCTGTTTTACACCAAAACGAGCTAGATCTGAACACATCGGTTTTACAAGTGTCCCTGTGACACGCTTCAAAACTTTTTCTCTTATAACTGCGCGAAAAGCACGTATTCTTGCTTAATACAGCGAAACAAGCTGTTTTAGACCGAAACGAGCTAAATCACAACACATCGGTTTTACAAGTGTTCCTCTGATACGCGTCAAAACTTTTTTCTCTTATAACTGCGCGAAAAGCATGTATTCGTGCTTAGTCTAACGAAACAAGCTGTTTTAGACCAAAACGGGGTAAATCTGAACACATCGGTTTTACAAGTGTCCCTGTGACACGCGTCAAATCTTTTTCTCTTATAACTGCGCGAAAAGCATGTATTTTTGCTTAATACAACGAAACAAGTTGTTTTAGACCGAACCGAGCTAAATCACAACACATCGGTTTTACAAGTGTTCCTCTGATACGCGTCAAAACTTTTTTCTCTTATAACTGCGCGAAAAGCATGTATTCTTGCTTAATACAGCGAAACAAGCTGTTTTAGACCGAAACCAGCTAAATCACAACACATCGGTTTTACAAGTGTTCCTCTGATACCCGTCAAAACTTTTTTCTCTTATAACTGCGCGAAAAGCATGTATTCGTGCTTAGTCTAACGAAACAAGCTGTTTTAGACCGAAACGGGGTAAATCTGAACACATCGGTTTTACAAGTGTCCCTGTGACATGCCGTTAAATCTTTTTCTCTTATAACTGCGCGAAAAGCATGTATTCCTGCTTAATACAGCAAAACAAGCTGTTTTAGACCGAAACGAGCTAAATCACAACACATCGGCTTTACAAGTGTTCCTCTGATACGCGTCAAATCTTGCTTAATACAACGAAACAAGCTGTTTTAGACCGAAACGAGCTAAATCACAACACATCGGTTTTACAAGTGTTCCTCTGATACGCGTCTAAACTTTTTCTCTTATAACTGCGCGAAAAGCATGTATTCGTGCTTAATACAGCGAAACAAGCTGTTTTAGACCGAAACGAGCTAAATCTGAACACATCGGTTTTACAAGTGTCCCTGTGACACGCGTCAAAACTTTTTCTCTTATAACTGCGCGAAGAGCATGTATTCTTGCTTAATACAGCGAAACAAGCTGTTTTAGACCGAAACGAGCTAAATCTGAACACATCGGTTTAACAAGTGTCCCTGTGACACGCGTCAAAACTTTTTGTCATAACTGCGCGAAAAGCATGTATTCTTGCTTAATACAACGAAACAAGCTGTTTTAGACCGAAACGACCTAAATCACACCACATCGGTTTTACAAGTGTTCCTCTGATACGCGTCTAAACTTTTTCTCTTATAACTGCGCGAAAAGCATGTATTCGTGCTTAATACAACGATACAAGCTGTTTTACACCAAAACGAGCTAGATCTGAACACATCGGTTTTACAAGTGTCCCTGTGACACGCTTCAAAACTTTTTCTCTTATAACTGCGCGAAAAGCACGTATTCTTGCTTAATACAGCGAAACAAGCTGTTTTAGACCGAAACGAGCTAAATCACAACACATCGGTTTTACAAGTGTTCCTCTGATACGCGTCAAAACTTTTTTCTCTTATAACTGCGCGAAAAGCATGTATTCGTGCTTATTCTAACGAAACAAGCTGTTTTAGACCAAAACGGGGTAAATCTGAACACATCGGTTTTACAAGTGTCCCTGTGACACGCGTCAAATCTTTTTCTCTTATAACTGCGCGAAAAGCATGTATTTTTGCTTAATACAACGAAACAAGTTGTTTTAGACCGAAACGAGCTAAATCACAACACATCGGTTTTACAAGTGTTCCTCTGATACGCGTCAAAACTTTTTTCTCTTATAACTGCGCGAAAAGCATGTATTCTTGCTTAATACAGCGAAACAAGCTGTTTTAGACCGAAACGAGCTAAATCACAACACATCGGTTTTACAAGTGTCCACGTGATATTCGTCAAAACTTTTTCTCTTATAACTGCGCGAAAAGCATGTATTCTTGCGTAATACAACGAAACAAGCTGTTTTAGACCGAGATGAGCTAAATCTGAACACATCGGTTTTACAAGTGTCTCTCTAATACGCGTCAAAAGTTTTTCTTTTATACCTGCGCGAAAAGCATGTATTCGTGCTTAATACAACGAAACAAGCTGTTTTAGACCGAAACGAGCTAAATCTGAACACATCGGTTTTACAAGTGTCCCTGTGACACGCGTCACAACTTTTTCTCTTATAACTGCGCGAAAAGCATGTATTCTTGCTTAATACAGCGAAACAAGCTGTTTTAGACCGAAACGAGTTAAATCACAACACATCGGTTTTACAAGTGTTCCTCTGATACGCGTCAAAACTTTTTCTCTTATAACTGCGCGAAAAGCATGTATTCGTGCTTAATAAAACGAATCAAGCAGTTTTAGACCGAAACGAGCTGTATCTGAACGCATCGGTTTTACAAGTATCCACGTGATACTCGTCAAAACTTTTTCTCTTATAACTGCGCGAAAAGCACGTATTCTTGCTTAATACAGCGAAACAAGCAGTTTTAGACCGAAACGAGCTAAATCACAACACATCGGTTTTACAAGTGTTCCTCTGATACGCGTCAAAACTTTTTTCTCTTATAACTGCGCGAAAAGCATGTATTCGTGCTTAGTCTAACGAAACAAGCTGTTTTAGACCGAAACGGGGTAAATCTGAACACATCAGTTTTACAAGTGTCCCTGTGACATGCCTTTAAAACTTTTTCTCTTATAACTGCGCGAAAAGCATGTATTCCTGCTTAATACAGCGAAACAAGCTGTTTTAGACCGAAACGAGCTAAATCGCAACACATCGGCTTTACAAGTGTTCCTCTGATACGCCTCAAATCTTTTTCTCTTATAACTGCGCGAAAAGCATGTATTCTTGCTTAATACATCGAAACAAGCTGTTTTAGGCCAAAACGAGCTAAATCACTACACATCGGTTTTACAAGTGTCCCTTTGACACGCGTCAAAACTTTTTCTCTTATAACTGCGCGAAAAGCATGTATTCGTGCTTAATACAACGAAACAAGCTGTTTTACACCAAAACGAGCTAGATCTGAACACATCGGTTTTACAAGTGTCCCTGTGACACGCGTCAAAACTTTTTCTCTTATAAGTGCGCGAAAAGCACGTATTCTTGCTTAATACAGCGAAACAAGCTGTTTTAGACCGAAACGAGCTAAATCGCAACACATCGGTTTTACAAGTGTTCCTCTGATACGCGTCTAAACTTTTTCTCTTATAACTGCGCGAAAAGCATGTATTCGTGCTTAATACAACGAAACAAGCTGTTTTAGACCGAAACGAGCTAAATCTGAACACATCGGTTTTACAAGTGTCCCTTTGACACGCGTCAAAACTTTTTCTCTTATAACTGCGCGAAAAGCATGTATTCTTGCTTAATACAGCGAAACAAGCTGTTTTAGACCGAAACGAGCTAAATCACAACACATCGGCTTTACAAGTGTTCCTCTGATACGCGTCAAATCTTGCTTAATACAACGAAACAAGCTGTTTTAGACCGGAACGAGCTAAATCACAACACATCGGTTGTACAAGTGTTCCTCTGATACGCGTCTAAACTTTTTCTCTTATTACTGCGCGAAAAGCATGTATTCGTGCTTAATACAACGAAACAAGCTGTTTTAGACCGAAACGAGCTAAATCACAACACATCGGTTTTACAAGTGTTCCTCTGATACGCGTCTAAACTTTTTTCTTTTATAACTGCGCGAAAAGCATGTATTCGTGCTTAGTCTAACGAAACAAGCTGTTTTAGACCGAAACGGGGTAAATCTGAACACATCGGTTTTACAAGTGTCCCTGTGACATGCCTTTAAAACTTTTTCTCTTATAACTGCGCGAAAAGTATGTATTCCTGCTTAATACAGCGAAACAAGCTGTTTTAGAACGAAACGAGCTAAATCACAACACATCGGCTTTACAAGTGTTCCTCTGATACGCGTCAAATCTTTTTCTCTTATAACTGCGCGAAAAGCATGTATTCTTGCTTAATACAACGAAACAAGCTGTTTTAGACCGAAACGAGCTAAATCACAACACATCGGCTTTACAAGTGTTCCTCTGATACGCGTCAAATGTTGCTTAATACAACGAAACAAGCTGTTTTAGACCGAAACGAGCAAAATCACAACACATCGGTTTTACAAGTGTTCCTCTGATACGCGTCTAAACTTTTTCTCTTATAACTGCGCGAAAAGCATGTATTCGTGCTTAATACAGCGAAACAAGCTGTTTTAGACCGAAACGAGCTAAATCTGAACACATCGGTTTTACAAGTGTCCCTGTGACACGCGTCAAAACTTTTTCTCTTATAACTGCGCGAAAAGCATGTATTCTTGCTTAATACAGCGAAACAAGCTGTTTTAGACCGAAACGAGCTAAATCTGAACACATCGGTTTATCAAGTGTCCCTGTGACACGCGTCAAAACTTTTTCTCATAACTGCGCGAAAAGAATGTATTCTTGCTTAATACAACGAAACAAGCTGTTTTAGACCGAAACGAGCTAAATCACAACACATCGGTTTTACAAGTGTTCCTCTGATACGCGTCTAAACTTTTTCTCTTATAACTGCGCGAAAAGCATGTATTCGTGCTTAATACAACGAAACAAGCTGTTTTACACCAAAACGAGCTAGATCTGAACACATCGGTTTTACAAGTGTCCCTGTGACACGCGTCAAAACTTTTTCTCTTATAACTGCGCGAAAAGCATGTATTCTTGCTTCATACAGCGAAACAAGCTGTTTTAGACCGAAACGAGCTAAATCACAACACATCGGCTTTACAAGTGTTCCTCTGATACGCGTCAAATCTTGCTTAATACAACGAAACAAGCTGTTTTAGACCGGAACGAGCTAAATCACAACACATCGGTTGTACAAGTGTTCCTCTGATACGCGTCTAAACTTTTTCTCTTATTACTGCGCGAAAAGCATGTATTCGTGCTTAATACAACAAAACAAGCTGTTTTAGACCGAAACGAGCTAAATCTGAACACATCGGATTTACAAGTGTCCTTGTGACACGCGTCAAAACTTTTTCTCTTATAACTGCGCGAAAAGCATGTATTCTTGCTTAATACAACGAAACAAGCTGTTTTAGACCGAAACGAGCTAAATCACAACACATCGGTTTTACAAGTGTTCCTCTGATACGCGTCTAAACTTTTTCTCTTATAACTGCGCGAAAAGCATGTATTCGTGCTTAATACAACGAAACAAGCTGTTTTACACCAAAACGAGCTAGATCTGAACACATCGGTTTTACAAGTGTCCCTGTGACACGCGTCAAAACTTTTTCTCTTATAAGTGCGCGAAAAGCACGTATTCTTGCTTAATACAGCGAAACAAGCTGTTTTAGACCGAAACGAGCTAAATCTGAACACATCGGTTTTACAAGCGTCTCTCTAATACGCGTCAAAAGTTTTTCTTCTATACCTGCGCGAAAAGCATGTATTCGTGCATAATACAACGAAACAAGCTGTTTTAGACCGAAACGAGCTAAATCTGAACACATCGGTTTTACAAGTGTCCCTGTGACACGCGTCACAACTTTTTCTCTTATAACTGCGCGAAAAGCATGTATTCGTGCTTAATAAAACGAAACAAGCTGTTTTAGACCGAAACGAGCTGTATCTGAACGCATCGGTTTTACAAGTATCCACGTGATACTCGTCAACTTTTTCTCTTATAACTGCGCGAAAAGCATGTATTCGTGCTTAATACAACGAATCAAGCAGTTTTAGACCGAAACGAGCTGTATCTGAACGCATCGGTTTTACAAGTATCCACGTGATACTCGTCAAAACTTTTTCTCTTATAACTGCGCGAAAAGCACATATTCTTGCTTAATACAGCGAAACAAGCAGTTTTAGACCGAAACGAGCTAAATCACAACACATCGGTTTTACAAGTGTTCCTCTGATACGCGTCAAAACTTTTTTCTCTTATAACTGCGCGAAAAGCATGTATTCGTGCTTAGTCTAACGAAACAAGCTGTTTTAGACCGAAACGGGGTAAATCTGAACACATCAGTTTTACAAGTGTCCCTGTGACATGCCTTTAAAACTTTTTCTCTTATAACTGCGCGAAAAGCATGTATTCCTGCTTAATACAGCGAAACAAGCTGTTTTAGACCGAAACGAGCTAAATCACAACACATCGGCTTTACAAGTGTTCCTCTGATACGCCTCAAATCTTTTTCTCTTATAACTGCGCGAAAAGCATGTATTCTTGCTTAATACAACGAAACAAGCTGTTTTAGACCAAAACGAGCTAAATCACTACACATGGGTTTTACAAGTGTTCCTCTGATACGCGTCTAAACTTTTTCTCTTATAACTGCGCGAAAAGCATGTATTCGTGCTTAATACAACGAAACAAGCTGTTTTAGACCGAAACGAGCTAAATCTGAACACATCGGTTTTACAAGTGTCCCTGTGACACGCGTCAAAACTTTTTCTCTTATAACTGCGCGAAAAGCATGTATTCTTGCTTAATACAGCGAAACAAGCTGTTTTAGACCGAAACGAGCTAAATCACACCACATCGGTTTTACAAGTGTTCCTCTGATACGCGTCTAAACTTTTTCTCTTATAACTGCGCGAAAAGCATGTATTCGTGCTTAATACAACGAAACAAGCTGTTTTAGACCGAAACGAGCTAAATCTGAACACATCGGTTTTACAAGTGTCCCTTTGACACGCGTCAAAACTTTTTCTCTTATAACTGCGCGAAAAGCATGTATTCTTGCTTAATACAGCGAAACAAGCTGTTTTAGACCGAAACGAGCTAAATCACAACACATCGGCTTTACAAGTGTTCCTCTGATACGCGTCAAATCTTGCTTAATACAACGAAACAAGCTGTTTTAGACCGGAACGAGCTAAATCACAACACATCGGTTGTACAAGTGTTCCTCTGATACGCGTCTAAACTTTTTCTCTTATTACTGCGCGAAAAGCATGTATTCGTGCTTAATACAACGAAACAAGCTGTTTTAGACCGAAACGAGCTAAATCACAACACATCGGTTTTACAAGTGTTCCTCTGATACGCGTCTAAACTTTTTTCTTTTATAACTGCGCGAAAAGCATGTATTCGTGCTTAGTCTAACGAAACAAGCTGTTTTAGACCGAAACGGGGTAAATCTGAACACATCGGTTTTACAAGTGTCCCTGTGACATGCCTTTAAAACTTTTTCTCTTATAACTGCGCGAAAAGTATGTATTCCTGCTTAATACAGCGAAACAAGCTGTTTTAGAACAAAACGAGCTAAATCACAACACATCGGCTTTACAAGTGTTCCTCTGATACGCGTCAAATCTTTTTCTCTTATAACTGCGCGAAAAGCATGTATTCTTGCTTAATACAACGAAACAAGCTGTTTTAGACCGAAACGAGCTAAATCACAACACATCGGCTTTACAAGTGTTCCTCTGATACGCGTCAAATGTTGCTTAATACAACGAAACAAGCTGTTTTAGACCGAAACGAGCAAAATCACAACACATCGGTTTTACAAGTGTTCCTCTGATACGCGTCTAAACTTTTTCTCTTATAACTGCGCGAAAAGCATGTATTCGTGCTTAATACAGCGAAACAAGCTGTTTTAGACCGAAACGAGCTAAATCTGAACACATCGGTTTTACAAGTGTCCCTGTGACACGCGTCAAAACTTTTTCTCTTATAACTGCGCGAAAAGCATGTATTCTTGCTTAATACAGCGAAACAAGCTGTTTTAGACCGAAACGAGCTAAATCTGAACACATCGGTTTATCAAGTGTCCCTGTGACACGCGTCAAAACTTTTTCTCATAACTGCGCGAAAAGAATGTATTCTTGCTTAATACAACGAAACAAGCTGTTTTAGACCGAAACGAGCTAAATCACAACACATCGGTTTTACAAGTGTTCCTCTGATACGCGTCTAAACTTTTTCTCTTATAACTGCGCGAAAAGCATGTATTCGTGCTTAATACAACGAAACAAGCTGTTTTACACCAAAACGAGCTAGATCTGAACACATCGGTTTTACAAGTGTCCCTGTGACACGCGTCAAAACTTTTTCTCTTATAACTGCGCGAAAAGCATGTATTCTTGCTTCATACAGCGAAACAAGCTGTTTTAGACCGAAACGAGCTAAATCACAACACATCGGCTTTACAAGTGTTCCTCTGATACGCGTCAAATCTTGCTTAATACAACGAAACAAGCTGTTTTAGACCGGAACGAGCTAAATCACAACACATCGGTTGTACAAGTGTTCCTCTGATACGCGTCTAAACTTTTTCTCTTATTACTGCGCGAAAAGCATGTATTCGTGCTTAATACAACAAAACAAGCTGTTTTAGACCGAAACGAGCTAAATCTGAACACATCGGATTTACAAGTGTCCTTGTGACACGCGTCAAAACTTTTTCTCTTATAACTGCGCGAAAAGCATGTATTCTTGCTTAATACAACGAAACAAGCTGTTTTAGACCGAAACGAGCTAAATCACAACACATCGGTTTTACAAGTGTTCCTCTGATACGCGTCTAAACTTTTTCTCTTATAACTGCGCGAAAAGCATGTATTCGTGCTTAATACAACGAAACAAGCTGTTTTACACCAAAACGAGCTAGATCTGAACACATCGGTTTTACAAGTGTCCCTGTGACACGCGTCAAAACTTTTTCTCTTATAAGTGCGCGAAAAGCACGTATTCTTGCTTAATACAGCGAAACAAGCTGTTTTAGACCGAAACGAGCTAAATCTGAACACATCGGTTTTACAAGCGTCTCTCTAATACGCGTCAAAAGTTTTTCTTCTATACCTGCGCGAAAAGCATGTATTCGTGCATAATACAACGAAACAAGCTGTTTTAGACCGAAACGAGCTAAATCTGAACACATCGGTTTTACAAGTGTCCCTGTGACACGCGTCACAACTTTTTCTCTTATAACTGCGCGAAAACCATGTATTCGTGCTTAATAAAACGAAACAAGCTGTTTTAGACCGAAACGAGCTGTATCTGAACGCATCGGTTTTACAAGTATCCACGTGATACTCGTCAACTTTTTCTCTTATAACTGCGCGAAAAGCATGTATTCGTGCTTAATACAACGAATCAAGCAGTTTTAGACCGAAACGAGCTGTATCTGAACGCATCGGTTTTACAAGTATCCACGTGATACTCGTCAAAACTTTTTCTCTTATAACTGCGCGAAAAGCACATATTCTTGCTTAATACAGCGAAACAAGCAGTTTTAGACCGAAACGAGCTAAATCACAACACATCGGTTTTACAAGTGTTCCTCTGATACGCGTCAAAACTTTTTTCTCTTATAACTGCGCGAAAAGCATGTATTCGTGCTTAGTCTAACGAAACAAGCTGTTTTAGACCGAAACGGGGTAAATCTGAACACATCAGTTTTACAAGTGTCCCTGTGACATGCCTTTAAAACTTTTTCTCTTATAACTGCGCGAAAAGCATGTATTCCTGCTTAATACAGCGAAACAAGCTGTTTTAGACCGAAACGAGCTAAATCACAACACATCGGCTTTACAAGTGTTCCTCTGATACGCCTCAAATCTTTTTCTCTTATAACTGCGCGAAAAGCATGTATTCTTGCTTAATACAACGAAACAAGCTGTTTTAGACCAAAACGAGCTAAATCACTACACATGGGTTTTACAAGTGTTCCTCTGATACGCGTCTAAACTTTTTCTCTTATAACTGCGCGAAAAGCATGTATTCGTGCTTAATACAACGAAACAAGCTGTTTTAGACCGAAACGAGCTAAATCTGAACACATCGGTTTTACAAGTGTCCCTGTGACACGCGTCAAAACTTTTTCTCTTATAACTGCGCGAAAAGCATGTATTCTTGCTTAATACAGCGAAACAAGCTGTTTTAGACCGAAACGAGCTAAATCACACCACATCGGTTTTACAAGTGTTCCTCTGATACGCGTCTAAACTTTTTCTCTTATAACTGCGCGAAAAGCATGTATTCGTGCTTAATACAACGAAACAAGCTGTTTTAGACCGAAACGAGCTAAATCTGAACACAGCGGTTTTACAAGTGTCCCTGTGACACGCGTCAAAACTTTTTCTCTTATAACTGCGTGAAAAGCATGTATTCTTGCCTAATACAGCGAAACAAGCTGTTTTAGACCGAAACGAGCTAAATCACAACACATCGGCTTTACAAGTGTTCCTCTGATACGCCTCAAATCTTGCTTAATACAACGCAACAAGCTGTTTTAGACCGGAACGAGCTAAATCACAACACATCGGTTGTACAAGTGTTCCTCTGATACGCGTCTAAACTTTTTCTCTTATCACTGCGCGAGAAGCATGTATTCGTGCTTAATACAACAAAACAAGCTGTTTTAGACCGAAACGAGCTAAATCTGAACACATCGGATTTACAAGTGTCCTTGTGACACGCGTCAAAACTTTTTCTCTTATAACTGCGCGAAAAGCATGTATTCTTGCTTAATACAGCGAAACAAGCTGTTTTAGACCGAAACGAGCTAAATCACAACACATCGGTTTTACAAGTGTTCCTCTGATACGCGTCTAAACTTTTTTCTCTTATAACTGCGCGAAAAGCATGTATTCGTGCTTAGTCTAACGAAACAAGTTGTTTTAAACCGAAACGGGGTAAATCTAAACACATCGGTTTTACAAGTGTCCCTGTGACATGCCTTTAAGACTTTTTCTCTTATAACTGCGCGAAAAGTATGTATTCCTGCTTAATACAGCGAAACAAGCTGTTTTAGACCGAAACGAGCTAAATCACAACACATCGGCTTTACAAGTGTTCCTCTGATACGCGTCAAATCTTTTTCTCTTATAACTGCGCGAAAAGCATGTATTCTTGCTTACTACAACGAAACAAGCTGTTTTAGACAGAAACGAGCTAAATCACAACACATCGGCTTTACAAGTGTTCCTCTGATACGCGTCTAAACTTTTTCTCTTTTAACTGCGCGAAAAGCATGTATTCGTGCTTAATACAGCGAAACAAGCTGTTTTAGACCGAAACGAGCTAAATCTGAACACATCGGTTTTACAAGTGTCCCTGTGACACGCGTCAAAACTTTTTCTCTTATAACTGCGCGAAAAGCATGTATTCTTGCTTAATACAGCGAAACAAGCTGTTTTAGACCGAAACGAGCTAAATCTGAACACATCGGTTTATCAAGTGTCCCTGTGACACGCGTCAAAACTTTTTCTCATAACTGCGCGAAAAGAATGTATTCTTGCTTAATACAACGAAACAAGCTGTTTTAGACCGAAACGAGCTAAATCACAACACATCGGTTTTACAAGTGTTCCTCTGATACGCGTCTAAACTTTTTCTCTTATAACTGCGCGAAAAGCATGTATTCGTGCTTAATACAACGAAACAAGCTGTTTTACACCAAAACGAGCTAGATCTGAACACATCGGTTTTACAAGTGTCCCTGTGACACGCGTCAAAACTTTTTCTCTTATAACTGCGCGAAAAGCATGTATTCTTGCTTCATACAGCGAAACAAGCTGTTTTAGACCGAAACGAGCTAAATCACAACACATCGGCTTTACAAGTGTTCCTCTGATACGCGTCAAATCTTGCTTAATACAACGAAACAAGCTGTTTTAGACCGGAACGAGCTAAATCACAACACATCGGTTGTACAAGTGTTCCTCTGATACGCGTCTAAACTTTTTCTCTTATTACTGCGCGAAAAGCATGTATTCGTGCTTAATACAACAAAACAAGCTGTTTTAGACCGAAACGAGCTAAATCTGAACACATCGGATTTACAAGTGTCCTTGTGACACGCGTCAAAACTTTTTCTCTTATAACTGCGCGAAAAGCATGTATTCTTGCTTAATACAACGAAACAAGCTGTTTTAGACCGAAACGAGCTAAATCACAACACATCGGTTTTACAAGTGTTCCTCTGATACGCGTCTAAACTTTTTCTCTTATAACTGCGCGAAAAGCATGTATTCGTGCTTAATACAACGAAACAAGCTGTTTTACACCAAAACGAGCTAGATCTGAACACATCGGTTTTACAAGTGTCCCTGTGACACGCGTCAAAACTTTTTCTCTTATAAGTGCGCGAAAAGCACGTATTCTTGCTTAATACAGCGAAACAAGCTGTTTTAGACCGAAACGAGCTAAATCTGAACACATCGGTTTTACAAGCGTCTCTCTAATACGCGTCAAAAGTTTTTCTTCTATACCTGCGCGAAAAGCATGTATTCGTGCATAATACAACGAAACAAGCTGTTTTAGACCGAAACGAGCTAAATCTGAACACATCGGTTTTACAAGTGTCCCTGTGACACGCGTCACAACTTTTTCTCTTATAACTGCGCGAAAAGCATGTATTCGTGCTTAATAAAACGAAACAAGCTGTTTTAGACCGAAACGAGCTGTATCTGAACGCATCGGTTTTACAAGTATCCACGTGATACTCGTCAACTTTTTCTCTTATAACTGCGCGAAAAGCATGTATTCGTGCTTAATACAACGAATCAAGCAGTTTTAGACCGAAACGAGCTGTATCTGAACGCATCGGTTTTACAAGTATCCACGTGATACTCGTCAAAACTTTTTCTCTTATAACTGCGCGAAAAGCACATATTCTTGCTTAATACAGCGAAACAAGCAGTTTTAGACCGAAACGAGCTAAATCACAACACATCGGTTTTACAAGTGTTCCTCTGATACGCGTCAAAACTTTTTTCTCTTATAACTGCGCGAAAAGCATGTATTCGTGCTTAGTCTAACGAAACAAGCTGTTTTAGACCGAAACGGGGTAAATCTGAACACATCAGTTTTACAAGTGTCCCTGTGACATGCCTTTAAAACTTTTTCTCTTATAACTGCGCGAAAAGCATGTATTCCTGCTTAATACAGCGAAACAAGCTGTTTTAGACCGAAACGAGCTAAATCACAACACATCGGCTTTACAAGTGTTCCTCTGATACGCCTCAAATCTTTTTCTCTTATAACTGCGCGAAAAGCATGTATTCTTGCTTAATACAACGAAACAAGCTGTTTTAGACCAAAACGAGCTAAATCACTACACATGGGTTTTACAAGTGTTCCTCTGATACGCGTCTAAACTTTTTCTCTTATAACTGCGCGAAAAGCATGTATTCGTGCTTAATACAACGAAACAAGCTGTTTTAGACCGAAACGAGCTAAATCTGAACACATCGGTTTTACAAGTGTCCCTGTGACACGCGTCAAAACTTTTTCTCTTATAACTGCGCGAAAAGCATGTATTCTTGCTTAATACAGCGAAACAAGCTGTTTTAGACCGAAACGAGCTAAATCACACCACATCGGTTTTACAAGTGTTCCTCTGATACGCGTCTAAACTTTTTCTCTTATAACTGCGCGAAAAGCATGTATTCGTGCTTAATACAACGAAACAAGCTGTTTTAGACCGAAACGAGCTAAATCTGAACACAGCGGTTTTACAAGTGTCCCTGTGACACGCGTCAAAACTTTTTCTCTTATAACTGCGTGAAAAGCATGTATTCTTGCCTAATACAGCGAAACAAGCTGTTTTAGACCGAAACGAGCTAAATCACAACACATCGGCTTTACAAGTGTTCCTCTGATACGCCTCAAATCTTGCTTAATACAACGCAACAAGCTGTTTTAGACCGAAACGAGCTAAATCTGAACACATCGGATTTACAAGTGTCCTTGTGACACGCGGCAAAAACTTTTATCCTTATAACTGCGCGAAAAGCATGTATTCTTGCTTAATACAGCGAAACAAGCTGTTTTAGACCGAAACGAGCTAAATCACAACACATCGGTTTTACAAGTGTTCCTCTGATACGCGTCTAAACTTTTTTCTCTTATAACTGCGCGAAAAGCATGTATTCGTGCTTAGTCTAACGAAACAAGTTGTTTTAAACCGAAACGGGGTAAATCTGAACACATCGGTTTTACAAGTGTCCCTGTGACATGCCTTTAAGACTTTTTCTCTTATAACTGCGCGAAAAGTATGTATTCCTGCTTAATACAGCGAAACAAGCTGTTTTAGACCGAAACGAGCTAAATCACAACACATCGGCTTTACAAGTGTTCCTCTGATACGCGTCAAATCTTTTTCTCTTATAACTGCGCGAAAAGCATGTATTCTTGCTTACTACAACGAAACAAGCTGTTTTAGACCGAAACGAGCTAAATCACAACACATCGGCTTTACAAGTGTTCCTCTGATACGCGTCTAAACTTTTTCTCTTTTAACTGCGCGAAAAGCATGTATTCGTGCTTAATACAGCGAATCAAGTTGTTTTAGACCGAAACGAGCTAAATCTGAACACATCGGTTTTACAAGTGTCCCTGTGACACGCGTCAAAACTTTTTCTCTTATAACTGCGCGAAAAGCATGTATTCTTGCTTAATACAGCGAAACAAGCTGTTTTAGACCGAAACGAGCTAAATCTGAACACATCGGTTTAACAAGTGTCCCTGTGACACGCGTCAAAACTTTTTCTCATAACTGCGCGAAAAGCATGTATTCTTGCTTAATACAACGAAACAAGCTGTTTTAGACCGAAACGAGCTAAATCACAACACATCGGTTTTACAAGTGTTCCTCTGATACGCGTCTAAACTTTTTCTCTTATAACTGCGCGAAAAGCATGTATTCGTGCTTAATACAACGAAACAAGCTGTTTTACACCAAAACGAGCTAGATCTGAACACATCGGTTTTACAAGTGTCCCTGTGACACGCGCCAAAACTTTTTCTCTTATAACTGCGCGAAAAGCACGTATTCTTGCTTAATACAGCGAAACAAGTTGTTTTAGACCGAAACGAGCTAAATCACAACACATCGGTTTTACAAGTGGTTCTCTGATACGCGTCAAAACTTTTTTCTCTTATAACTGCGCGAAAAGCATGTATTCGTGCTTAGTCTAACGAAACAAGCTGTTTTAGACCGAAACGGGGTAAATCTGAACACATCGGTTTTACAAGTGTCCCTGTGACACGCCTTAAAACTTTTTTTCTTATAACTGCGCGAAAAGCATGTATTAGTGCTTAATACGACGAAACAAGCTGTTTTAGACCGAAACGAGCTTAATCTGAACACTTCGGTTTTACAAGTGTCCCTGTGACACGCGTCAAATCTTTTTCTCTTATAACTGCGCGAAAAGCATGTATTCTTGCTTAATACAACGAAACAAGTTGTTTTAGACCGAAACGAGCTAAATCACAACACATCGGTTTTACAAGTGTTCCTCTGATACGCGTTTAAACTTTTTCTCTTATAACTGCGCGAAAAGCATGTATTCGTGCTTAATACGACGAAACAAGCTGTTTTAGACCGAAACGAGCTAAATCTGAACACATCGGTTTTACAAGTGTCCCTGTGACACGCGTCAAAACTTTTTCTCTTATAACTGCGCGAAAAGCATGTATTCTTGCTGAATACAGCGAAACAAGCTGTTTTAGACCGAAACGAGCTAAATCACAACACATCGGTTTTACAAGTGTTCCTCTGATACGCGTCAAAACTTTTTCTCTTATAACTGCGCGAAAAGCATGTATTCTTGCTTAATACAACGAAACAAGCTGTTTTAGACCAAAACGAGCTAAATCACTACACATCGGTTTTACAAGTGTTCCTCTGATACGCGTCTAAACTTTTTCTCTTATAACTGCGCGAAAAGCATGTATTCGTGCTTAATACAACGAAACAAGCTGTTTTAGACCGAAACGAGCTAAATCTGAACACATCGGTTTTACAAGTGTCCCTGTGACACGCGTCAAAACTTTTTCTCTTATAACTGCGCGAAAAGCATGTATTCTTGCTTAATACAGCGAAACAAGCTGTTTTAGACCGAAACGAGCTAAATCACACCACATCGGTTTTACAAGTGTTCCTCTGATACGCGTCTAAACTTTTTCTCTTATAACTGCGCGAAAAGCATGTATTCGTGCTTAATACAACGAAACAAGCTGTTTTAGACCGAAACGAGCTAAATCTGAACACAGCGGTTTTACAAGTGTCCCTGTGACACGCGTCAAAACTTTTTCTCTTATAACTGCGTGAAAAGCATGTATTCTTGCTTAATACAGCGAAACAAGCTGTTTTAGACCGAAACGAGCTAAATCACAACACATCGGCTTTACAAGTGTTCCTCTGATACGCCTCAAATCTTGCTTAATACAACGCAACAAGCTGTTTTAGACCGGAACGAGCTAAATCACAACACATCGGTTGTACAAGTGTTCCTCTGATACGCGTCTAAACTTTTTCTCTTATCACTGCGCGAAAAGCATGTATTCGTGCTTAATACAACAAAACAAGCTGTTTTAGACCGAAACGAGCTAAATCTGAACACATCGGTTTTACAAGTGTCCCTGTGACACGCGTCAAAACTTTTTCTCTTATAACTGCGCGAAAAGCATGTATTCTTGCTTAATACAGCGAAACAAGCTGTTTTAGACCGAAACGAGCTAAATCACACCACATCGGTTTTACAAGTGTTCCTCTGATACGCGTCTAAACGTTTTCTCTTATAACTGCGCGAAAAGCATGTATTCTTGCTTCATACAGCGAAACAAGCTGTTTTAGACCGAAACGAGCTAAATCACAACACATCGGCTTTACAAGTGTTCCTCTGATACGCGTCAAATCTTGCTTAATACAACGAAACAAGCTGTTTTAGACCGGAACGAGCTAAATCACAACACATCGGTTGTACAAGTGTTCCTCTGATACGCGTCTAAACTTTTTCTCTTATTACTGCGCGAAAAGCATGTATTCGTGCTTAATACAACAAAACAAGCTGTTTTAGACCGAAACGAGCTAAATCTGAACACATCGGATTTACAAGTGTCCTTGTGACACGCGTCAAAACTTTTTCTCTTATAACTGCGCGAAAAGCATGTATTCTTGCTTAATACAACGAAACAAGCTGTTTTAGACCGAAACGAGCTAAATCACAACACATCGGTTTTACAAGTGTTCCTCTGATACGCGTCTAAACTTTTTCTCTTATAACTGCGCGAAAAGCATGTATTCGTGCTTAATACAACGAAACAAGCTGTTTTACACCAAAACGAGCTAGATCTGAACACATCGGTTTTACAAGTGTCCCTGTGACACGCGTCAAAACTTTTTCTCTTATAAGTGCGCGAAAAGCACGTATTCTTGCTTAATACAGCGAAACAAGCTGTTTTAGACCGAAACGAGCTAAATCTGAACACATCGGTTTTACAAGCGTCTCTCTAATACGCGTCAAAAGTTTTTCTTCTATACCTGCGCGAAAAGCATGTATTCGTGCATAATACAACGAAACAAGCTGTTTTAGACCGAAACGAGCTAAATCTGAACACATCGGTTTTACAAGTGTCCCTGTGACACGCGTCACAACTTTTTCTCTTATAACTGCGCGAAAAGCATGTATTCGTGCTTAATAAAACGAAACAAGCTGTTTTAGACCGAAACGAGCTGTATCTGAACGCATCGGTTTTACAAGTATCCACGTGATACTCGTCAACTTTTTCTCTTATAACTGCGCGAAAAGCATGTATTCGTGCTTAATACAACGAATCAAGCAGTTTTAGACCGAAACGAGCTGTATCTGAACGCATCGGTTTTACAAGTATCCACGTGATACTCGTCAAAACTTTTTCTCTTATAACTGCGCGAAAAGCACATATTCTTGCTTAATACAGCGAAACAAGCAGTTTTAGACCGAAACGAGCTAAATCACAACACATCGGTTTTACAAGTGTTCCTCTGATACGCGTCAAAACTTTTTTCTCTTATAACTGCGCGAAAAGCATGTATTCGTGCTTAGTCTAACGAAACAAGCTGTTTTAGACCGAAACGGGGGTAAATCTGAACACATCAGTTTTACAAGTGTCCCTGTGACATGCCTTTAAAACTTTTTCTCTTATAACTGCGCGAAAAGCATGTATTCCTGCTTAATACAGCGAAACAAGCTGTTTTAGACCGAAACGAGCTAAATCACAACACATCGGCTTTACAAGTGTTCCTCTGATACGCCTCAAATCTTTTTCTCTTATAACTGCGCGAAAAGCATGTATTCTTGCTTAATACAACGAAACAAGCTGTTTTAGACCAAAACGAGCTAAATCACTACACATGGGTTTTACAAGTGTTCCTCTGATACGCGTCTAAACTTTTTCTCTTATAACTGCGCGAAAAGCATGTATTCGTGCTTAATACAACGAAACAAGCTGTTTTAGACCGAAACGAGCTAAATCTGAACACATCGGTTTTACAAGTGTCCCTGTGACACGCGTCAAAACTTTTTCTCTTATAACTGCGCGAAAAGCATGTATTCTTGCTTAATACAGCGAAACAAGCTGTTTTAGACCGAAACGAGCTAAATCACACCACATCGGTTTTACAAGTGTTCCTCTGATACGCGTCTAAACTTTTTCTCTTATAACTGCGCGAAAAGCATGTATTCGTGCTTAATACAACGAAACAAGCTGTTTTAGACCGAAACGAGCTAAATCTGAACACAGCGGTTTTACAAGTGTCCCTGTGACACGCGTCAAAACTTTTTCTCTTATAACTGCGTGAAAAGCATGTATTCTTGCCTAATACAGCGAAACAAACTGTTTTAGACCGAAGCGAGCTAAATCACAACACATCGGCTTTACAAGTGTTCCTTTGATACGCCTCAAATCTTGCTTAATACAACGCAACAAGCTGTTTTAGACCGGAACGAGCTAAATCACAACACATCGGTTGTACAAGTGTTCCTCTGATACGCGTCTAAACTTTTTCTCTTATCACTGCGCGAGAAGCATGTATTCGTGCTTAATACAACAAAACAAGCTGTTTTAGACCGAAACGAGCTAAATCTGAACACATCGGATTTACAAGTGTCCTTGTGACACGCGTCAAAACTTTTTCTCTTATAACTGCGCGAAAAGCATGTATTCTTGCTTAATACAGCGAAACAAGCTGTTTTAGACCGAAACGAGCTAAATCACAACACATCGGTTTTACAAGTGTTCCTCTGATACGCGTCTAAACTTTTTTCTCTTATAACTGCGCGAAAAGCATGTATTCGTGCTTAGTCTAACGAAACAAGTTGTTTTAAACCGAAACGGGGTAAATCTGAACACATCGGTTTTACAAGTGTCCCTGTGACATGCCTTTAAGACTTTTTCTCTTATAACTGCGCGAAAAGTATGTATTCCTGCTTAATACAGCGAAACAAGCTGTTTTAGACCGAAACGAGCTAAATCACAACACATCGGCTTTACAAGTGTTCCTCTGATACGCGTCAAATCTTTTTCTCTTATAACTGCGCGAAAAGCATGTATTCTTGCTTACTACAACGAAACAAGCTGTTTTAGACCGAAACGAGCTAAATCACAACACATCGGCTTTACAAGTGTTCCTCTGATACGCGTCTAAACTTTTTCTCTTTTAACTGCGCGAAAAGCATGTATTCGTGCTTAATACAGCGAATCAAGTTGTTTTAGACCGAAACGAGCTAAATCTGAACACATCGGTTTTACAAGTGTCCCTGTGACACGCGTCAAAACTTTTTCTCTTATAACTGCGCGAAAAGCATGTATTCTTGCTTAGTCTAACGAAACAAGCTGTTTTAGACCGAAACGGGGTAAATCTGAACACATCAGTTTTACAAGTGTCCCTGTGACATGCCTTTAAAACTTTTTCTCTTATAACTGCGCGAAAAGCATGTATTCCTGCTTAATACAGCGAAACAAGCTGTTTTAGACCGAAACGAGCTAAATCACAACACATCGGCTTTACAAGTGTTCCTCTGATACGCCTCAAATCTTTTTCTCTTATAACTGCGCGAAAAGCATGTATTCTTGCTTAATACAACGAAACAAGCTGTTTTAGACCAAAACGAGCTAAATCACTACACATGGGTTTTACAAGTGTTCCTCTGATACGCGTCTAAACTTTTTCTCTTATAACTGCGCGAAAAGCATGTATTCGTGCTTAATACAACGAAACAAGCTGTTTTAGACCGAAACGAGCTAAATCTGAACACATCGGTTTTACAAGTGTCCCTGTGACACGCGTCAAAACTTTTTCTCTTATAACTGCGCGAAAAGCATGTATTCGTGCTTAATACAACGAAACAAGCTGTTTTAGACCGAAACGAGCTAAATCACACCACATCGGTTTTACAAGTGTTCCTCTGATACGCGTCTAAACTTTTTCTCTTATAACTGCGCGAAAAGCATGTATTCGTGCTTAATACAACGAAACAAGCTGTTTTAGACCGAAACGAGCTAAATCTGAACACAGCGGTTTTACAAGTGTCCCTGTGACACGCGTCAAAACCTTTTCTCTTATAACTGCGTGAAAAGCATGTATTCTTGCCTAATACAGCGAAACAAGCTGTTTTAGACCGAAACGAGCTAAATCACAACACATCGGCTTTACAAGTGTTCCTCTGATACGCCTCAAATCTTGCTTAATACAACGCAACAAGCTGTTTTAGACCGGAACGAGCTAAATCACAACACATCGGTTGTACAAGTGTTCCTCTGATACGCGTCTAAACTTTTTCTCTTATCACTGCGCGAGAAGCATGTATTCGTGCTTAATACAACAAAACAAGCTGTTTTAGACCGAAACGAGCTAAATCTGAACACATCGGATTTACAAGTGTCCTTGTGACACGCGGCAAAAACTTTTATCCTTATAACTGCGCGAAAAGCATGTATTCTTGCTTAATACAGCGAAACAAGCTGTTTTAGACCGAAACGAGCTAAATCACAACACATCGGTTTTACAAGTGTTCCTCTGATACGCGTCTAAACTTTTTTCTCTTATAACTGCGCGAAAAGCATGTATTCGTGCTTAGTCTAACGAAACAAGTTGTTTTAAACCGAAACGGGGTAAATCTGAACACATCGGTTTTACAAGTGTCCCTGTGACATGCCTTTAAGACTTTTTCTCTTATAACTGCGCGAAAAGTATGTATTCCTGCTTAATACAGCGAAACAAGCTGTTTTAGACCGAAACGAGCTAAATCACAACACATCGGCTTTACAAGTGTTCCTCTGATACGCGTCAAATCTTTTTCTCTTATAACTGCGCGAAAAGCATGTATTCTTGCTTACTACAACGAAACAAGCTGTTTTAGACCGAAACGAGCTAAATCACAACACATCGGCTTTACAAGTGTTCCTCTGATACGCGTCTAAACTTTTTCTCTTTTAACTGCGCGAAAAGCATGTATTCGTGCTTAATACAGCGAATCAAGTTGTTTTAGACCGAAACGAGCTAAATCTGAACACATCGGTTTTACAAGTGTCCCTGTGACACGCGTCAAAACTTTTTCTCTTATAACTGCGCGAAAAGCATGTATTCTTGCTTAATACAGCGAAACAAGCTGTTTTAGACCGAAACGAGCTAAATCTGAACACATCGGTTTAACAAGTGTCCCTGTGACACGCGTCAAAACTTTTTCTCATAACTGCGCGAAAAGCATGTATTCTTGCTTAATACAACGAAACAAGCTGTTTTAGACCGAAACGAGCTAAATCACAACACATCGGTTTTACAAGTGTTCCTCTGATACGCGTCTAAACTTTTTCTCTTATAACTGCGCGAAAAGCATGTATTCGTGCTTAATACAACGAAACAAGCTGTTTTACACCAAAACGAGCTAGATCTGAACACATCGGTTTTACAAGTGTCCCTGTGACACGCGCCAAAACTTTTTCTCTTATAACTGCGCGAAAAGCACGTATTCTTGCTTAATACAGCGAAACAAGTTGTTTTAGACCGAAACGAGCTAAATCACAACACATCGGTTTTACAAGTGGTTCTCTGATACGCGTCAAAACTTTTTTCTCTTATAACTGCGCGAAAAGCATGTATTCGTGCTTAGTCTAACGAAACAAGCTGTTTTAGACCGAAACGGGGTAAATCTGAACACATCGGTTTTACAAGTGTCCCTGTGACACGCCTTAAAAACTTTTTTTCTTATAACTGCGCGAAAAGCATGTATTAGTGCTTAATACGACGAAACAAGCTGTTTTAGACCGAAACGAGCTTAATCTGAACACTTCGGTTTTACAAGTGTCCCTGTGACACGCGTCAAATCTTTTTCTCTTATAACTGCGCGAAAAGCATGTATTCTTGCTTAATACAACGAAACAAGTTGTTTTAGACCGAAACGAGCTAAATCACAACACATCGGTTTTACAAGTGTTCCTCTGATACGCGTTTAAACTTTTTCTCTTATAACTGCGCGAAAAGCATGTATTCGTGCTTAATACGACGAAACAAGCTGTTTTAGACCGAAACGAGCTAAATCTGAACACATCGGTTTTACAAGTGTCCCTGTGACACGCGTCAAAACTTTTTCTCTTATAACTGCGCGAAAAGCATGTATTCTTGCTGAATACAGCGAAACAAGCTGTTTTAGACCGAAACGAGCTAAATCACAACACATCGGTTTTACAAGTGTTCCTCTGATACGCGTCAAAACTTTTTCTCTTATAACTGCGCGAAAAGCATGTATTCTTGCTTAATACAACGAAACAAGCTGTTTTAGACCAAAACGAGCTAAATCACTACACATCGGTTTTACAAGTGTTCCTCTGATACGCGTCTAAACTTTTTCTCTTATAACTGCGCGAAAAGCATGTATTCGTGCTTAATACAACGAAACAAGCTGTTTTAGACCGAAACGAGCTAAATCTGAACACATCGGTTTTACAAGTGTCCCTGTGACACGCGTCAAAACTTTTTCTCTTATAACTGCGCGAAAAGCATGTATTCTTGCTTAATACAGCGAAACAAGCTGTTTTAGACCGAAACGAGCTAAATCACACCACATCGGTTTTACAAGTGTTCCTCTGATACGCGTCTAAACTTTTTCTCTTATAACTGCGCGAAAAGCATGTATTCGTGCTTAATACAACGAAACAAGCTGTTTTAGACCGAAACGAGCTAAATCTGAACACAGCGGTTTTACAAGTGTCCCTGTGACACGCGTCAAAACTTTTTCTCTTATAACTGCGTGAAAAGCATGTATTCTTGCTTAATACAGCGAAACAAGCTGTTTTAGACCGAAACGAGCTAAATCACAACACATCGGCTTTACAAGTGTTCCTCTGATACGCCTCAAATCTTGCTTAATACAACGCAACAAGCTGTTTTAGACCGGAACGAGCTAAATCACAACACATCGGTTGTACAAGTGTTCCTCTGATACGCGTCTAAACTTTTTCTCTTATCACTGCGCGAAAAGCATGTATTCGTGCTTAATACAACAAAACAAGCTGTTTTAGACCGAAACGAGCTAAATCTGAACACATCGGTTTTACAAGTGTCCCTGTGACACGCGTCAAAACTTTTTCTCTTATAACTGCGCGAAAAGCATGTATTCTTGCTTAATACAGCGAAACAAGCTGTTTTAGACCGAAACGAGCTAAATCACACCACATCGGTTTTACAAGTGTTCCTCTGATACGCGTCTAAACGTTTTCTCTTATAACTGCGCGAAAAGCATGTATTCTTGCTTCATACAGCGAAACAAGCTGTTTTAGACCGAAACGAGCTAAATCACAACACATCGGCTTTACAAGTGTTCCTCTGATACGCGTCAAATCTTGCTTAATACAACGAAACAAGCTGTTTAGACCGGAACGAGCTAAATCACAACACATCGGTTGTACAAGTGTTCCTCTGATACGCGTCTAAACTTTTTCTCTTATTACTGCGCGAAAAGCATGTATTCGTGCTTAATACAACAAAACAAGCTGTTTTAGACCGAAACGAGCTAAATCTGAACACATCGGATTTACAAGTGTCCTTGTGACACGCGTCAAAACTTTTTCTCTTATAACTGCGCGAAAAGCATGTATTCTTGCTTAATACAACGAAACAAGCTGTTTTAGACCGAAACGAGCTAAATCACAACACATCGGTTTTACAAGTGTTCCTCTGATACGCGTCTAAACTTTTTCTCTTATAACTGCGCGAAAAGCATGTATTCGTGCTTAATACAACGAAACAAGCTGTTTTACACCAAAACGAGCTAGATCTGAACACATCGGTTTTACAAGTGTCCCTGTGACACGCGTCAAAACTTTTTCTCTTATAAGTGCGCGAAAAGCACGTATTCTTGCTTAATACAGCGAAACAAGCTGTTTTAGACCGAAACGAGCTAAATCTGAACACATCGGTTTTACAAGCGTCTCTCTAATACGCGTCAAAAGTTTTTCTTCTATACCTGCGCGAAAAGCATGTATTCGTGCATAATACAACGAAACAAGCTGTTTTAGACCGAAACGAGCTAAATCTGAACACATCGGTTTTACAAGTGTCCCTGTGACACGCGTCACAACTTTTTCTCTTATAACTGCGCGAAAAGCATGTATTCGTGCTTAATAAAACGAAACAAGCTGTTTTAGACCGAAACGAGCTGTATCTGAACGCATCGGTTTTACAAGTATCCACGTGATACTCGTCAACTTTTTCTCTTATAACTGCGCGAAAAGCATGTATTCGTGCTTAATACAACGAATCAAGCAGTTTTAGACCGAAACGAGCTGTATCTGAACGCATCGGTTTTACAAGTATCCACGTGATACTCGTCAAAACTTTTTCTCTTATAACTGCGCGAAAAGCACATATTCTTGCTTAATACAGCGAAACAAGCAGTTTTAGACCGAAACGAGCTAAATCACAACACATCGGTTTTACAAGTGTTCCTCTGATACGCGTCAAAACTTTTTTCTCTTATAACTGCGCGAAAAGCATGTATTCGTGCTTAGTCTAACGAAACAAGCTGTTTTAGACCGAAACGGGGTAAATCTGAACACATCAGTTTTACAAGTGTCCCTGTGACATGCCTTTAAAACTTTTTCTCTTATAACTGCGCGAAAAGCATGTATTCCTGCTTAATACAGCGAAACAAGCTGTTTTAGACCGAAACGAGCTAAATCACAACACATCGGCTTTACAAGTGTTCCTCTGATACGCCTCAAATCTTTTTCTCTTATAACTGCGCGAAAAGCATGTATTCTTGCTTAATACAACGAAACAAGCTGTTTTAGACCAAAACGAGCTAAATCACTACACATGGGTTTTACAAGTGTTCCTCTGATACGCGTCTAAACTTTTTCTCTTATAACTGCGCGAAAAGCATGTATTCGTGCTTAATACAACGAAACAAGCTGTTTTAGACCGAAACGAGCTAAATCTGAACACATCGGTTTTACAAGTGTCCCTGTGACACGCGTCAAAACTTTTTCTCTTATAACTGCGCGAAAAGCATGTATTCTTGCTTAATACAGCGAAACAAGCTGTTTTAGACCGAAACGAGCTAAATCACACCACATCGGTTTTACAAGTGTTCCTCTGATACGCGTCTAAACTTTTTCTCTTATAACTGCGCGAAAAGCATGTATTCGTGCTTAATACAACGAAACAAGCTGTTTTAGACCGAAACGAGCTAAATCTGAACACAGCGGTTTTACAAGTGTCCCTGTGACACGCGTCAAAACTTTTTCTCTTATAACTGCGTGAAAAGCATGTATTCTTGCCTAATACAGCGAAACAAACTGTTTTAGACCGAAGCGAGCTAAATCACAACACATCGGCTTTACAAGTGTTCCTTTGATACGCCTCAAATCTTGCTTAATACAACGCAACAAGCTGTTTTAGACCGGAACGAGCTAAATCACAACACATCGGTTGTACAAGTGTTCCTCTGATACGCGTCTAAACTTTTTCTCTTATCACTGCGCGAGAAGCATGTATTCGTGCTTAATACAACAAAACAAGCTGTTTTAGACCGAAACGAGCTAAATCTGAACACATCGGATTTACAAGTGTCCTTGTGACACGCGTCAAAACTTTTTCTCTTATAACTGCGCGAAAAGCATGTATTCTTGCTTAATACAGCGAAACAAGCTGTTTTAGACCGAAACGAGCTAAATCACAACACATCGGTTTTACAAGTGTTCCTCTGATACGCGTCTAAACTTTTTTCTCTTATAACTGCGCGAAAAGCATGTATTCTTGCTTACTACAACGAAACAAGCTGTTTTAGACCGAAACGAGCTAAATCACAACACATCGGCTTTACAAGTGTTCCTCTGATACGCGTCTAAACTTTTTCTCTTTTAACTGCGCGAAAAGCATGTATTCGTGCTTAATACAGCGAATCAAGTTGTTTTAGACCGAAACGAGCTAAATCTGAACACATCGGTTTTACAAGTGTCCCTGTGACACGCGTCAAAACTTTTTCTCTTATAACTGCGCGAAAAGCATGTATTCTTGCTTAATACAGCGAAACAAGCTGTTTTAGACCGAAACGAGCTAAATCTGAACACATCGGTTTAACAAGTGTCCCTGTGACACGCGTCAAAACTTTTTCTCATAACTGCGCGAAAAGCATGTATTCTTGCTTAATACAACGAAACAAGCTGTTTTAGACCGAAACGAGCTAAATCACAACACATCGGTTTTACAAGTGTTCCTCTGATACGCGTCTAAACTTTTTCTCTTATAACTGCGCGAAAAGCATGTATTCGTGCTTAATACAACGAAACAAGCTGTTTTACACCAAAACGAGCTAGATCTGAACACATCGGTTTTACAAGTGTCCCTGTGACACGCGCCAAAACTTTTTCTCTTATAACTGCGCGAAAAGCACGTATTCTTGCTTAATACAGCGAAACAAGTTGTTTTAGACCGAAACGAGCTAAATCACAACACATCGGTTTTACAAGTGGTTCTCTGATACGCGTCAAAACTTTTTTCTCTTATAACTGCGCGAAAAGCATGTATTCGTGCTTAGTCTAACGAAACAAGCTGTTTTAGACCGAAACGGGGTAAATCTGAACACATCGGTTTTACAAGTGTCCCTGTGACACGCCTTAAAAACTTTTTCTCTTATAACTGCGCGAAAAGCATGTATTAGTGCTTAATACGACGAAACAAGCTGTTTTAGACCGAAACGAGCTTAATCTGAACACTTCGGTTTTACAAGTGTCCCTGTGACACGCGTCAAATCTTTTTCTCTTATAACTGCGCGAAAAGCATGTATTCTTGCTTAATACAACGAAACAAGTTGTTTTAGACCGAAACGAGCTAAATCACAACACATCGGTTTTACAAGTGTTCCTCTGATACGCGTTTAAACTTTTTCTCTTATAACTGCGCGAAAAGCATGTATTCGTGCTTAATACGACGAAACAAGCTGTTTTAGACCGAAACGAGCTAAATCTGAACACATCGGTTTTACAAGTGTCCCTGTGACACGCGTCAAAACTTTTTCTCTTATAACTGCGCGAAAAGCATGTATTCTTGCTGAATACAGCGAAACAAGCTGTTTTAGACCGAAACGAGCTAAATCACAACACATCGGTTTTACAAGTGTTCCTCTGATACGCGTCAAAACTTTTTCTCTTATAACTGCGCGAA
The DNA here is from genome assembly GCF_052857255.1 of Amblyomma americanum. NCBI lineage: Eukaryota > Metazoa > Arthropoda > Arachnida > Ixodida > Ixodidae > Amblyomma > Amblyomma americanum. The sequence goes on from NW_027526604.1 coordinate 100,028, forward strand.
AAGCATGTATTCTTGCTTAATACAACGAAACAAGCTGTTTTAGACCAAAACGAGCTAAATCACTACACATCGGTTTTACAAGTGTTCCTCTGATAGGCGTCTAAACTTTTTCTCTTATAACTGCGCGAAAAGCATGTATTCGTGCTTAATACAACGAAACAAGCTGTTTTAGACCGAAACGAGCTAAATCTGAACACATCGGTTTTACAAGTGTCCCTGTGACACGCGTCAAAACTTTTTCTCTTATAACTGCGCGAAAAGCATGTATTCTTGCTTAATACAGCGAAACAAGCTGTTTTAGACCGAAACGAGCTAAATCACAACACATCGGCTTTACAAGTGTTCCTCTGATACGCCTCAAATCTTGCTTAATACAACGAAACAAGCTGTTTTAGACCAAAACGAGCTAAATCACACCACATCGGTTTTACAAGTGTTCCTCTGATACGCGTCAAAACTTTTTCTCTTATAACTGCGTGAAAAGCATGTATTCTTGCTTAATACAGCGAAACAAGCTGTTTTAGACCGAAACGAGCTAAATCACAACACATCGGCTTTACAAGTGTTCCTCTGATACGCCTCAAATCTTGCTTAATACAACGCAACAAGCTGTTTTAGACCGGAACGAGCTAAATCACAACACATCGGTTGTACAAGTGTTCCTCTGATACGCGTCTAAACTTTTTCTCTTATCACTGCGCGAAAAGCATGTATTCGTGCTTAATACAACAAAACAAGCTGTTTTAGACCGAAACGAGCTAAATCTGAACACATCGGTTTTACAAGTGTCCCTGTGACACGCGTCAAAACTTTTTCTCTTATAACTGCGCGAAAAGCATGTATTCTTGCTTAATACAGCGAAACAAGCTGTTTTAGACCGAAACGAGCTAAATCACACCACATCGGTTTTACAAGTGTTCCTCTGATACGCGTCTAAACTTTTTCTCTTATAACTGCGCGAAAAGCATGTATTCGTGCTTAATACAACGAAACAAGCTGTTTTAGACCGAAACGAGCTAAATCTGAACACAGCGGTTTTACAAGTGTCCCTGTGACACGCGTCAAAACTTTTTCTCTTATAACTGCGTGAAAAGCATGTATTCTTGCTTAATACAGCGAAACAAGCTGTTCTAGACCGAAACGAGCTAAATCACAACACATCGGCTTTACAAGTGTTCCTCTGATACGCCTCAAATCTTGCTTAATACAACGCAACAAGCTGTTTTAGACCGGAACGAGCTAAATCACAACACATCGGTTGTACAAGTGTTCCTCTGATACGCGTCTAAACTTTTTCTCTTATCACTGCGCGAAAAGCATGTATTCGTGCTTAATACAACAAAACAATCTGTTTTAGACCGAAACGAGCTAAATCTGAACACATCGGATTTACAAGTGTCCTTGTGACACGCGTCAAAACTTTTTCTCTTATAACTGCGCGAAAAGCATGTATTCTTGCTTAATACAGCGAAACAAGCTGTTTTAGACCGAAACGAGCTAAATCACAACACATCGATTTTACAAGTGTTCCTCTGATACGCGTCTAAACTTTTTTCTCTTATAACTGCGCGAAAAGCATGTATTCGTGCTTAGTCTAACGAAACAAGTTGTTTTAGACCGAAACGGGGTAAATCTGAACACATCGGTTTTACAAGTGTCCCTGTGACATGCCTTTAAGACTTTTTCTCTTATAACTGCGCGAAAAGTATGTATTCCTGCTTAATACAGCGAAACAAGCTGTTTTAGACCGAAACGAGCTAAATCACAACACATCGGCTTTACAAGTGTTCCTCTGATACGCGTCAAATCTTTTTCTCTTATAACTGCGCGAAAAGCATGTATTCTTGCTTACTACAACGAAACAAGCTGTTTTAGACCGAAACGAGCTAAATCACAACACATCGGCTTTACAAGTGTTCCTCTGATACGCGTCTAAACTTTTTCTCTTTTAACTGCGCGAAAAGCATGTATTCGTGCTTAATACAGCGAATCAAGTTGTTTTAGACCGAAACGAGCTAAATCTGAACACATCGGTTTTACAAGTGTCCCTGTGACACGCGTCAAAACTTTTTCTCTTATAACTGCGCGAAAAGCATGTATTCTTGCTTAATACAGCGAAACAAGCTGTTTTAGACCGAAACGAGCTAAATCTGAACACATCGGTTTAACAAGTGTCCCTGTGACACGCGTCAAAACTTTTTCTCATAACTGCGCGAAAAGCATGTATTCTTGCTTAATACAACGAAACAAGCTGTTTTAGACCGAAACGAGCTAAATCACAACACATCGGTTTTACAAGTGTTCCTCTGATACGCGTCTAAACTTTTTCTCTTATAACTGCGCGAAAAGCATGTATTCGTGCTTAATACAACGAAACAAGCTGTTTTACACCAAAACGAGCTAGATCTGAACACATCGGTTTTACAAGTGTCCCTGTGACACGCGCCAAAACTTTTTCTCTTATAACTGCGCGAAAAGCACGTATTCTTGCTTAATACGACGAAACAAGCTGTTTTAGACCGAAACGAGCTTAATCTGAACACATCGGTTTTACAAGTGTCCCTGTGACACGCGTCAAATCTTTTTCTCTTATAACTGCGCGAAAAGCATGTATTCTTGCTTAATACAACGAAACAAGTTGTTTTAGACCGAAACGAGCTAAATCACAACACATCGGTTTTACAAGTGTTCCTCTGATACGCGTTTAAACTTTTTCTCTTATAACTGCGCGAAAAGCATGTATTCGTGCTTAATACGACGAAACAAGCTGTTTTAGACCGAAACGAGCTAAATCTGAACACATCGGTTTTACAAGTGTCCCTGTGACACGCGTCAAAACTTTTTCTCTTATAACTGCGCGAAAAGCATGTATTCTTGCTGAATACAGCGAAACAAGCTGTTTTAGACCGAAACGAGCTAAATCACAACACATCGGTTTTACAAGTGTTCCTCTGATACGCGTCAAAACTTTTTCTCTTATAACTGCGCGAAAAGCATGTATTCTTGCTTAATACAACGAAACAAGCTGTTTTAGACCGAAACGAGCGAAATCACAACACATCGGTTTTTCAAGTGTTCCTCTGATACGCGTCTAAACTTTTTCTCTTATAACTGCGCGAAAAGCATGTATTCTTGCTTAATACAGCGAAACAAGCTGTTTTAGACCGAAACGAGCTAAATCACAACACATCGGTTTTACAAGTGTTCCTCTGATACGCGTCAAAACTTTTTCTCTTATAACTGCGCGAAAAGCATGTATTCTTGCTTAATACAACGAAACAAGCTGTTTTAGACCGAAACGAGCGAAATCACAACACATCGGTTTTTCAAGTGTTCCTCTGATACGCGTCTAAACTTTTTTTCTTATAACTGCGCGAAAATCATGTATTCTTGCTTAATACAGCGAAACAAGCTGTTTTAGACCGAAACGAGCTAAATCACAACACATCGGTTTTACAAGTGTTCCTCTGATACGCGTCAAAACTTTTTCTCTTATAACTGCGCGAAAAGCATGTATTCTTGCTTAATACAACGAAACAAGCTGTTTTAGACCGATACGAGCTAAATCACAACACATCGGTTTTACAAGTGACCCTGTGACACGCGTCAAAACTTTTTCTCTTATAACTGCGCGAAAAGCATGTATTCTTGCTTAATACAGCGAAACAAGCTGTTTTAGACCGAAACGAGCTAAATCACAACACATCGGTTTTACAAGTGTCCACGTGATATTCGTCAAAACTTTTTCTCTTATAACTGCGCGAAAAGCATGTATTCGTGCTTAACACAACCAAACAAGCTGTTTTAGACCGGGATGAGCTAAATCTGAACACATCGGTTTTACAAGTGTCTCTCTAATACGCGTCAAAAGTTTTTCTTCTATAACTGCGCGAAAAGCATGTATTCGTGCTTAAAACAACGAAACAAGCTGTTTTAGACCAAAACGAGCTAAATCACAACACATCGGCTTTACAAGTGTTCCTCTGATACGCGTCTAAACTTTTTCTCTTATAACTGCGCGAAAAGCATGTATTCTTGCTTAATACAACGAAACAAGCTGTTTTAGACCAAAACGAGCTAAATCACTACACATCGGTTTTACAAGTGTTCCTCTGATACGCGTCTAAACTTTTTCTCTTATAACTGCGCGAAAAGCATGTATTCGTGCTTAATACAACGAAACAAGCTGTTTTAGACCGAAACGAGCTAAATCTGAACACATCGGTTTTACAAGTGTCCCTGTGACACGCGTCAAAACTTTTTCTCTTATAACTGCGCGAAAAGCATGTATTCTTGCTTAATACAGCGAAACAAGCTGTTTTAGACCGAAACGAGCTAAATCACACCACATCGGTTTTACAAGTGTTCCTCTGATACGCCTCAAAACTTTTTCTCTTATAACTGCGCGAAAAGCATGTATTCGTGCTTAATACAACGAAACAAGCTGTTTTAGACCGAAACGAGCTAAATCTGAACACAGCGGTTTTACAAGTGTCCCTGTGACACGCGTCAAAACTTTTTCTCTTATAACTGCGTGAAAAGCATGTATTCTTGCTTAATACAGCGAAACAAGCTGTTTTAGACCGAAACGAGCTAAATCACAACACATCGGCTTTACAAGTGTTCCTCTGATACGCCTCAAATCTTGCTTAATACAACGCAACAAGCTGTTTTAGACCGGAACGAGCTAAATCACAACACATCGGTTGTACAAGTGTTCCTCTGATACGCGTCTAAACTTTTTCTCTTATCACTGCGCGAAAAGCATGTATTCGTGCTTAATACAACAAAACAAGCTGTTTTAGACCGAAACGAGCTAAATCTGAACACATCGGATTTACAAGTGTCCTTGTGACACGCGTCAAAACTTTTTCTCTTATAACTGCGCGAAAAGCATGTATTCTTGCTTAATACAGCGAAACAAGCTGTTTTAGACCGAAACGAGCTAAATCACAACACATCGATTTTACAAGTGACCCTGTGACACGCGTCAAAACTTTTTCTCTTATAACTGCGCGAAAAGCATGTATTCTTGCTTAATACAGCGAAACAAGCTGTTTTAGACCGAAACGAGCTAAATCACAACACATCGGTTTTACAAGTGTCCACGTGATACTCGTCAACTTTTTCTCTTATAACTGCGCGAAAAGCATGTATTCGTGCTTAATACAACGAATCAAGCAGTTTTAGACCGAAACGAGCTGTATCTGAACGCATCGGTTTTACAAGTATCCACGTGATACTCGTCAAAACTTTTTCTCTTATAACTGCGCGAAAAGCACATATTCTTGCTTAATACAGCGAAACAAGCAGTTTTAGACCGAAACGAGCTAAATCACAACACATCGGTTTTACAAGTGTTCCTCTGATACGCGTCAAAACTTTTTTCTCTTATAACTGCGCGAAAAGCATGTATTCGTGCTTAGTCTAACGAAACAAGCTGTTTTAGACCGAAACGGGGTAAAATCTGAACACATCAGTTTTACAAGTGTCCCTGTGACATGCCTTTAAAACTTTTTCTCTTATAACTGCGCGAAAAGCATGTATTCCTGCTTAATACAGCGAAACAAGCTGTTTTAGACCGAAACGAGCTAAATCACAACACATCGGCTTTACAAGTGTTCCTCTGATACGCCTCAAATCTTTTTCTCTTATAACTGCGCGAAAAGCATGTATTCTTGCTTAATACAACGAAACAAGCTGTTTTAGACCAAAACGAGCTAAATCACTACACATGGGTTTTACAAGTGTTCCTCTGATACGCGTCTAAACTTTTTCTCTTATAACTGCGCGAAAAGCATGTATTCGTGCTTAATACAACGAAACAAGCTGTTTTAGACCGAAACGAGCTAAATCTGAACACATCGGTTTTACAAGTGTCCCTGTGACACGCGTCAAAACTTTTTCTCTTATAACTGCGCGAAAAGCATGTATTCTTGCTTAATACAGCGAAACAAGCTGTTTTAGACCGAAACGAGCTAAATCACACCACATCGGTTTTACAAGTGTTCCTCTGATACGCGTCTAAACTTTTTCTCTTATAACTGCGCGAAAAGCATGTATTCGTGCTTAATACAACGAAACAAGCTGTTTTAGACCGAAACGAGCTAAATCTGAACACAGCGGTTTTACAAGTGTCCCTGTGACACGCGTCAAAACTTTTTCTCTTATAACTGCGTGAAAAGCATGTATTCTTGCCTAATACAGCGAAACAAGCTGTTTTAGACCGAAACGAGCTAAATCACAACACATCGGCTTTACAAGTGTTCCTTTGATACGCCTCAAATCTTGCTTAATACAACGCAACAAGCTGTTTTAGACCGGAACGAGCTAAATCACAAACACATCGGTTGTACAAGTGTTCCTCTGATACGCGTCTAAACTTTTTCTCTTATCACTGCGCGAGAAGCATGTATTCGTGCTTAATACAACAAAACAAGCTGTTTTAGACCGAAACGAGCTAAATCTGAACACATCGGATTTACAAGTGTCCTTGTGACACGCGTCAAAACTTTTCTCTTATAACTGCGCGAAAAGCATGTATTCTTGCTTAATACAGCGAAACAAGCTGTTTTAGACCGAAACGAGCTAAATCACAACACATCGGTTTTACAAGTGTTCCTCTGATACGCGTCTAAACTTTTTTCTCTTATAACTGCGCGAAAAGCATGTATTCGTGCTTAGTCTAACGAAACAAGTTGTTTTAAACCGAAACGGGGTAAATCTGAACACATCGGTTTTACAAGTGTCCCTGTGACATGCCTTTAAGACTTTTTCTCTTATAACTGCGCGAAAAGTATGTATTCCTGCTTAATACAGCGAAACAAGCTGTTTTAGACCGAAACGAGCTAAATCACAACACATCGGCTTTACAAGTGTTCCTCTGATACGCGTCAAATCTTTTTCTCTTATAACTGCGCGAAAAGCATGTATTCTTGCTTACTACAACGAAACAAGCTGTTTTAGACCGAAACGAGCTAAATCACAACACATCGGCTTTACAAGTGTTCCTCTGATACGCGTCTAAACTTTTTCTCTTTTAACTGCGCGAAAAGCATGTATTCGTGCTTAATACAGCGAATCAAGTTGTTTTAGACCGAAACGAGCTAAATCTGAACACATCGGTTTTACAAGTGTCCCTGTGACACGCGTCAAAACTTTTTCTCTTATAACTGCGCGAAAAGCATGTATTCTTGCTTAATACAGCGAAACAAGCTGTTTTAGACCGAAACGAGCTAAATCTGAACACATCGGTTTAACAAGTGTCCCTGTGACACGCGTCAAAACTTTTTCTCATAACTGCGCGAAAAGCATGTATTCTTGCTTAATACAACGAAACAAGCTGTTTTAGACCGAAACGAGCTAAATCACAACACATCGGTTTTACAAGTGTTCCTCTGATACGCGTCTAAACTTTTTCTCTTATAACTGCGCGAAAAGCATGTATTCGTGCTTAATACAACGAAACAAGCTGTTTTACACCAAAACGAGCTAGATCTGAACACATCGGTTTTACAAGTGTCCCTGTGACACGCGCCAAAACTTTTTCTCTTATAACTGCGCGAAAAGCACGTATTCTTGCTTAATACAGCGAAACAAGTTGTTTTAGACCGAAACGAGCTAAATCACAACACATCGGTTTTACAAGTGGTTCTCTGATACGCGTCAAAACTTTTTTCTCTTATAACTGCGCGAAAAGCATGTATTCGTGCTTAGTCTAACGAAACAAGCTGTTTTTAGACCGAAACGGGGTAAATCTGAACACATCGGTTTTACAAGTGTCCCTGTGACACGCCTTAAAAACTTTTTCTCTTATAACTGCGCGAAGAGCATGTATTAGTGCTTAATACGACGAAACAAGCTGTTTTAGACCGAAACGAGCTTAATCTGAACACTTCGGTTTTACAAGTGTCCCTGTGACACGCGTCAAATCTTTTTCTCTTATAACTGCGCGAAAAGCATGTATTCTTGCTTAATACAACGAAACAAGTTGTTTTAGACCGAAACGAGCTAAATCACAACACATCGGTTTTACAAGTGTTCCTCTGATACGCGTTTAAACTTTTTCTCTTATAACTGCGCGAAAAGCATGTATTCGTGCTTAATACGACGAAACAAGCTGTTTTAGACCGAAACGAGCTAAATCTGAACACATCGGTTTTACAAGTGTCCCTGTGACACGCGTCAAAACTTTTTCTCTTATAACTGCGCGAAAAGCATGTATTCTTGCTGAATACAGCGAAACAAGCTGTTTTAGACCGAAACGAGCTAAATCACAACACATCGGTTTTTACCAAGTGTTCCTCTGATACGCGTCAAAACTTTTTCTCTTATAACTGCGCGAAAAGCATGTATTCTTGCTTAATACAACGAAACAAGCTGTTTTAGACCAAAACGAGCTAAATCACTACACATCGGTTTTACAAGTGTTCCTCTGATAGGCGTCTAAACTTTTTCTCCTATAACTGCGCGAAAAGCATGTATTCGTGCTTAATACAACGAAACAAGCTGTTTTAGACCGAAAACGAGCTAAATCTGAACACATCGGTTTTACAAGTGTCCCTGTGACACGCGTCAAAACTTTTTCTCTTATAACTGCGCGAAAAGCATGTATTCTTGCTTAATACAGCGAAACAAGCTGTTTTAGACCGAAACGAGCTAAATCACAACACATCGGCTTTACAAGTGTTCCTCTGATACGCCTCAAATCTTGCTTAATACAACGAAACAAGCTGTTTTAGACCAAAACGAGCTAAATCACACCACATCGGTTTTACAAGTGTTCCTCTGATACGCGTCTAAACTTTTTCTCTTATAACTGCGCGAAAAGCATGTATTCGTGCTTAATACAACGAAACAAGCTGTTTTAGACCGAAACGAGCTAAATCTGAACACAGCGGTTTTACAAGTGTCCCTGTGACACGCGTCAAAACTTTTTCTCTTATAACTGCGTGAAAAGCATGTATTCTTGCTTAATACAGCGAAACAAGCTGTTTTAGACCGAAACGAGCTAAATCACAACACATCGGCTTTACAAGTGTTCCTCTGATACGCCTCAAATCTTGCTTAATACAACGCAACAAGCTGTTTTAGACCGGAACGAGCTAAATCACAACACATCGGTTGTACAAGTGTTCCTCTGATACGCGTCTAAACTTTTTCTCTTATCACTGCGCGAAAAGCATGTATTCGTGCTTAATACAACAAAACAAGCTGTTTTAGACCGAAACGAGCTAAATCTGAACACATCGGTTTTACAAGTGTCCCTGTGACACGCGTCAAAACTTTTTCTCTTATAACTGCGCGAAAAGCATGTATTCTTGCTTAATACAGCGAAACAAGCTGTTTTAGACCGAAACGAGCTAAATCACACCACATCGGTTTTACAAGTGTTCCTCTGATACGCGTCTAAACTTTTTCTCTTATAACTGCGCGAAAAGCATGTATTCGTGCTTAATACAACGAAAACAAGCTGTTTTAGACCGAAACGAGCTAAATCTGAACACAGCGGTTTTACAAGTGTCCTGTGACACGCGTCAAAACTTTTTCTCTTATAACTGCGTGAAAAGCATGTATTCTTGCTTAATACAGCGAAACAAGCTGTTCTAGACCGAAACGAGCTAAATCACAACACATCGGCTTTACAAGTGTTCCTCTGATACGCCTCAAATCTTGCTTAATACAACGCAACAAGCTGTTTTAGACCGGAACGAGCTAAATCACAACACATCGGTTGTACAAGTGTTCCTCTGATACGCGTCTAAACTTTTTCTCTTATCACTGCGCGAAAAGCATGTATTCGTGCTTAATACAACAAAACAATCTGTTTTAGACCGAAACGAGCTAAATCTGAACACATCGGATTTACAAGTGTCCTTGTGACACGCGTCAAAACTTTTTCTCTTATAACTGCGCGAAAAGCATGTATTCTTGCTTAATACAGCGAAACAAGCTGTTTTAGACCGAAACGAGCTAAATCACAACACATCGATTTTATAAGTGTTCCTCTGATACGCGTCTAAACTTTTTTCTCTTATAACTGCGCGAAAAGCATGTATTCGTGCTTAGTCTAACGAAACAAGTTGTTTTAGACCGAAACGGGGTAAATCTGAACACATCGGTTTTACAAGTGTCCCTGTGACATGCCTTTAAGACTTTTTCTCTTATAACTGCGCGAAAAGTATGTATTCCTGCTTAATACAGCGAAACAAGCTGTTTTAGACCGAAACGAGCTAAATCACAACACATCGGCTTTACAAGTGTTCCTCTGATACGCGTCAAATCTTTTTCTCTTATAACTGCGCGAAAAGCATGTATTCTTGCTTACTACAACGAAACAAGCTGTTTTAGACCGAAACGAGCTAAATCACAACACATCGGCTTTACAAGTGTTCCTCTGATACGCGTCTAAACTTTTTCTCTTTTAACTGCGCGAAAAGCATGTATTCGTGCTTAATACAGCGAATCAAGTTGTTTTAGACCGAAACGAGCTAAATCTGAACACATCGGTTTTACAAGTGTCCCTGTGACACGCGTCAAAACTTTTTCTCTTATAACTGCGCGAAAAGCATGTATTCTTGCTTAATACAGCGAAACAAGCTGTTTTAGACCGAAACGAGCTAAATCTGAACACATCGGTTTAACAAGTGTCCCTGTGACACGCGTCAAAACTTTTTCTCATAACTGCGCGAAAAGCATGTATTCTTGCTTAATACAACGAAACAAGCTGTTTTAGACCGAAACGAGCTAAATCACAACACATCGGTTTTACAAGTGTTCCTCTGATACGCGTCTAAACTTTTTCTCTTATAACTGCGCGAAAAGCATGTATTCGTGCTTAATACAACGAAACAAGCTGTTTTACACCAAAACGAGCTAGATCTGAACACATCGGTTTTACAAGTGTCCCTGTGACACGCGCCAAAACTTTTTCTCTTATAACTGCGCGAAAAGCACGTATTCTTGCTTAATACAGCGAAACAAGTTGTTTTAGACCGAAACGAGCTAAATCACAACACATCGGTTTTACAAGTGGTCCTCTGATACGCGTCAAAACTTTTTTCTCTTATAACTGCGCGAAAAGCATGTATTCGTGCTTAATACAACGAAACAAGCTGTTTTAGACCGAGATGAGCTAAATCTGAACACATCGGTTTTACAAGTGTTTTTCTAATACGCGTCAAAAGTTTTTCTTCTATAACTGCGCGAAAAGCATGTATTCGTGCTTAAAACAACGAAACAAGCTGTTTTAGACCGAAACGAGCTAAATCACAACACATCGGCTTTACAAGTGTTCCTCTGATACGCGTCTAAACTTTTTCTCTTTTAACTGCGCGAAAAGCATGTATTCGTGCTTAATACAGCGAATCAAGTTGTTTTAGACCGAAACGAGCTAAATCTGAACACATCGGTTTTACAAGTGTCCCTGTGACACGCGTCAAAACTTTTTCTCTTATAACTGCGCGAAAAGCATGTATTCTTGCTTAATACAGCGAAACAAGTTGTTTTAGACCGAAACGAGCTAAATCACAACACATCGGTTTTACAAGTGGTCCTCTGATACGCGTCAAAACTTTTTTCTCTTATAACTGCGCGAAAAGCATGTATTCGTGCTTAGTCTAACGAAACAAGCTGTTTTAGACCGAAACGGGGTAAATCTGAACACATCGGTTTTACAAGTGTCCCTCTGATACGCGTCAAAACTTTTTTTCTTATAACTGCGCGAAAAGCATGTATTCTTGCTTAATACAACGGAACAAGCTGTTTTAGACCGAAACGAGCTAAATCACAACACATCGGCTTTACAAGTGTTCCTCTGATACGCGTCTAAACTTTTTCTCTTTTAACTGCGCGAAAAGCATGTATTCGTGCTTAATACAACGAAACAAGCTGTTTTACACCAAAACGAGCTAGATCTGAACACATCGGTTTTACAAGTGTCCCTGTGACACGCGCCAAAACTTTTTCTCTTATAACTGCGCGAAAAGCACGTATTCTTGCTTAATACAGCGAAACAAGTTGTTTTAGACCGAAACGAGCTAAATCACAACACATCGGTTTTACAAGTGGTCCTCTGATACGCGTCAAAACTTTTTTCTCTTATAACTGCGCGAAAAGCATGTATTCGTGCTTAGTCTAACGAAACAAGCTGTTTTAGACCGAAACGGGGTAAATCTGAACACATCGGTTTTACAAGTGTCCCTGTGACACGCCTTAAAAACTTTTTCTCTTATAACTGCGCGAAAAGCATGTATTAGTGCTTAATACGACGAAACAAGCTGTTTTAGACCGAAACGAGCTTAATCTGAACACATCGGTTTTACAAGTGTCCCTGTGACACGCGTCAAATCTTTTTCTCTTATAACTGCGCGAAAAGCATGTATTCTTGCTTAATACAACGAAACAAGTTGTTTTAGACCGAAACGAGCTAAATCACAACACATCGGTTTTACAAGTGTTCCTCTGATACGCGTTTAAACTTTTTCTCTTATAACTGCGCGAAAAGCATGTATTCGTGCTTAATACGACGAAACAAGCTGTTTTAGACCGAAACGAGCTAAATCTGAACACATCGGTTTTACAAGTGTCCCTGTGACACGCGTCAAAACTTTTTCTCTTATAACTGCGCGAAAAGCATGTATTCTTGCTGAATACAGCGAAACAAGCTGTTTTAGACCGAAACGAGCTAAATCACAACACATCGGTTTTACAAGTGTTCCTCTGATACGCGTCAAAACTTTTTCTCTTATAACTGCGCGAAAAGCATGTATTCTTGCTTAATACAACGAAACAAGCTGTTTTAGACCGAAACGAGCGAAATCACAACACATCGGTTTTTCAAGTGTTCCTCTGATACGCGTCTAAACTTTTTTTCTTATAACTGCGCGAAAAGCATGTATTCTTGCTTAATACAGCGAAACAAGCTGTTTTAGACCGAAACGAGCTAAATCACAACACATCGGTTTTACAAGTGTTCCTCTGATACGCGTCAAAATTTTTTCTCTTATAACTGCGCGAAAAGCATGTATTCTTGCTTAATACAACGAAACAAGCTGTTTTAGACCGAAACGAGCTAAATCACAACACATCGGTTTTACAAGTGACCCTGTGACACGCGTCAAAACTTTTTCTCTTATAACTGCGCGAAAAGCATGTATTCTTGCTTAATACAGCGAAACAAGCTGTTTTAGACCGAAACGAGCTAAATCACAACACATCGGTTTTACAAGTGTCCACGTGATATTCGTCAAAACTTTTTCTCTTATAACTGCGCGAAAAGCATGTATTCTTGCTTAATACAGCGAAACAAGCTGTTTTAGACCGGAACGAGCTAAATCACAACACATCGGTTGTACAAGTGTTCCTCTGATACGCGTCTAAACTTTTTCTCTTATCACTGCGCGAAAAGCATGTATTCGTGCTTAATACAACAAAACAAGCTGTTTTAGACCGAAACGAGCTAAATCTGAACACATCGGATTTACAAGTGTCCTTGTGACACGCGTCAAAACTTTTCCTCTTATAACTGCGCGAAAAGCATGTATTCTTGCTTAATACAGCGAAACAAGCTGTTTTAGACCGAAACGAGCTAAATCACAACACATCGATTTTACAAGTGTTCCTCTGATACGCGTCTAAACTTTTTTCTCTTATAACTGCGCGAAAAGCATGTATTCGTGCTTAGTCTAACGAAACAAGTTGTTTTAGACCGAAACGGGGTAAATCTGAACACATCGGTTTTACAAGTGTCCCTGTGACATGCCTTTAAGACTTTTTCTCTTATAACTGCGCGAAAAGTATGTATTCCTGCTTAATACAGCGAAACAAGCTGTTTTAGACCGAAACGAGCTAAATCACAACACATCGGCTTTACAAGTGTTCCTCTGATACGCGTCAAATCTTTTTCTCTTATAACTGCGCGAAAAGCATGTATTCTTGCTTACTACAACGAAACAAGCTGTTTTAGACCGAAACGAGCTAAATCACAACACATCGGCTTTACAAGTGTTCCTCTGATACGCGTCTAAACTTTTTCTCTTTTAACTGCGCGAAAAGCATGTATTCGTGCTTAATACAGCGAATCAAGTTGTTTAGACCGAAACGAGCTAAATCTGAACACATCGGTTTTACAAGTGTCCCTGTGACACGCGTCAAAACTTTTTCTCTTATAACTGCGCGAAAAGCATGTATTCTTGCTTAATACAGCGAAACAAGCTGTTTTAGACCGAAACGAGCTAAATCTGAACACATCGGTTTAAACAAGTGTCCCTGTGACACGCGTCAAAACTTTTTCTCATAACTGCGCGAAAAGCATGTATTCTTGCTTAATACAACGAAACAAGCTGTTTTAGACCGAAACGAGCTAAATCACAACACATCGGTTTTACAAGTGTTCCTCTGATACGCGTCTAAACTTTTTCTCTTATAACTGCGCGAAAAGCATGTATTCGTGCTTAATACAACGAAACAAGCTGTTTTACACCAAAACGAGCTAGATCTGAACACATCGGTTTTACAAGTGTCCCTGTGACACGCGCCAAAACTTTTTCTCTTATAACTGCGCGAAAAAGCACGTATTCTTGCTTAATACAGCGAAAACAAGCTGTTTTAGACCGAAACGAGCTAAATCACAACACATCGGTTTTACAAGTGTTCCTCTGATACGCGTCAAAACTTTTTCTCCTATAACTGCGCGAAAAGCATGTATTCGTGCTTAATACAGCGAAACAAGCTGTTTTAGACCGAAACGAACTAAATCGCAACACATCGGTTTTACAAGTGTTTTTCTAATACGCGTCAAAAGTTTTTCTTCTATAACTGCGCGAAAAGCATGTATTCGTGCTTAAAACAACGAAACAAGCTGTTTTAGACCGAAACGAGCTAAATCACAACACATCGGCTTTACAAGTGTTCCTCTGATACGCGTCTAAACTTTTTCTCTTTTAACTGCGCGAAAAGCATGTATTCGTGCTTAATACAGCGAATCAAGTTGTTTTAGACCGAAACGAGCTAAATCTGAACACATCGGTTTTACAAGTGTCCCTGTGACACGCGTCAAAACTTTTTCTCTTATAACTGCGCGAAAAGCATGTATTCTTGCTTAATACAGCGAAACAAGTTGTTTTAGACCGAAACGAGCTAAATCACAACACATCGGTTTTACAAGTGGTCCTCTGATACGCGTCAAAACTTTTTTCTCTTATAACTGCGCGAAAAGCATGTATTCGTGCTTAGTCTAACGAAACAAGCTGTTTTAGACCGAAACGGGGTAAATCTGAACACATCGGTTTTACAAGTGTCCCTCTGATACGCGTCAAAACTTTTTTTCTTATAACTGCGCGAAAAGCATGTATTCTTGCTTAATACAACGGAACAAGCTGTTTTAGACCGAAACGAGCTAAATCACAACACATCGGCTTTACAAGTGTTCCTCTGATACGCGTCTAAACTTTTTCTCTTTTAACTGCGCGAAAAGCATGTATTCGTGCTTAATACAACGAAACAAGCTGTTTTACACCAAAACGAGCTAGATCTGAACACATCGGTTTTACAAGTGTCCCTGTGACACGCGCCAAAACTTTTTCTCTTATAACTGCGCGAAAAGCACGTATTCTTGCTTAATACAGCGAAACAAGTTGTTTTAGACCGAAACGAGCTAAATCACAACACATCGGTTTTACAAGTGGTCCTCTGATACGCGTCAAAACTTTTTTCTCTTATAACTGCGCGAAAAGCATGTATTCGTGCTTAGTCTAACGAAACAAGCTGTTTTAGACCGAAACGGGGTAAATCTGAACACATCGGTTTTACAAGTGTCCCTGTGACACGCCTTAAAAACTTTTTCTCTTATAACTGCGCGAAAAGCATGTATTAGTGCTTAATACGACGAAACAAGCTGTTTTAGACCGAAACGAGCTTAATCTGAACACATCGGTTTTACAAGTGTCCCTGTGACACGCGTCAAATCTTTTTCTCTTATAACTGCGCGAAAAGCATGTATTCTTGCTTAATACAACGAAACAAGTTGTTTTAGACCGAAACGAGCTAAATCACAACACATCGGTTTTACAAGTGTTCCTCTGATACGCGTTTAAACTTTTTCTCTTATAACTGCGCGAAAAGCATGTATTCGTGCTTAATACGACGAAACAAGCTGTTTTAGACCGAAACGAGCTAAATCTGAACACATCGGTTTTACAAGTGTCCCTGTGACACGCGTCACAACCTTTTCTCTTATAACTGCGCAAAAAGCATGTATTCTTGCTTAATACAGCGAAACAAGCTGTTTCAGACCGAAACGAGTTAAATCACAACACATCGGTTTTACAAGTGTTCCTCTGATACGCGTCAAAACTTTTTCTCCTATAACTGCGCGAAAAGCATGTATTCGTGCTTAATACAGCGAAACAAGCTGTTTTAGACCGAAACGAACTAAATCGCAACACATCGGTTTTACAAGTGTTCCTCTGATACGCGTCAAAACTTTTTTCTCTTATAACTGCGCGAAAAGCATGTATTCGTGCTTAGTTCAACGAAACAAGCTGTTTTAGACCGAAACGAGGTAAATCTGAGCACATCGGTTTCACAAGTGTCCCTGTGACACGCGTCAAAACTTTTTCTCTTATAACTGCGCGAAAATCACGTATTTTTGCTTAATACAGCGAAACAAGCTGTTTTAGACCGAAACGAGCTAAATCACAACACATCGGTTTTACAAGTGTCCCTGTGACACGCGTCAAAACTTTTTCTCTTATAACTGCGCGAAAAGCATGTATTCTTGCTTAATACAGCGAGACAAGCTGTTTTAGACCGAAACGAGCTAAATAACAACACATCGGTTTTACAAGTGTTATTCTGATACGCGTCAAAACTTTTTCTCTTATAACTGCGCGAAAAGCATGTATTCTTGCTTAATACAACGAAACAAGCTGTTTTAGACCGAAACGAGCTAAATCACAACACATCGGTTTTACAAGTGTCCCTGTGACACGCGTCAAAACTTTTTCTCTTATAACTGCGCGAAAAGCATGTATTCTTGCTTAATACAACGAAACAAGCTGTTTTAGACCGAAACGAGCTAAATCGCAACACATCGGTTTTACAAGTGTTCCTCTGACACGCGTCAAAACTTTTTTCTCTTATAACTGCGCGAAAAGCATGTATTCGTGCTTAATACAACGAAACAAGTTGTTTTAGACCGAAACGAGCTAAATTTGAACACATCGGTTTTACAAGTGTCTCTGTGACACGCGTCAAAACTTTTTCTCTTATAACTGCGCGAAAAGCATGTATTCTTGCTTAATACAGCGAAACAAGTTGTTTTAGACCGAAACGAGCTAAATCACAACACATCGGTTTTACAAGTGTTCCTCTGATACGCGTCAAAACTTTTTTTCTTATAACTGCGCGAAAAGCATGTATTCTTGCTTACTACAGCGAAACAAGCTGTTTTAGACCGAAACGAGCTAAATCACACACATCGGTTTTACAAGTGTTCCTCTGATACGCGTCAAAACTTTTTTTCTTATAACTGCGCGAAAAGCATGTATTCTTTCTTAATACAACGAAACAAGCTGTTTTAGACCGAAACGAGCTAAATCACAACACATCGGTTTTACAAGTGTTCCTCTGATACGCGTCTAAACTTTTTCTCTTATATCTGCGCGAAAAGCATGTATTCGTGCTTAATACAACGAAACAAGTTTTACACCAAAACGAGCTAGATCTGAACACATCGGTTTTACAAGTGTCCCTGTGACACGCGTCCAAACTTTTTTCTCTTATAACTGCGCGAAAAGCATGTATTCGTGCTTAATACAACGAAACAAGTTGTTTTAGACCGAAACGAGCTAAATTTGAACACATCGGTTTTACAAGTGTCCCTGTGACACGCGTCAAAACTTTTTCTCTTATAACTGCGCGAAAAGCATGTATTCTTGCTTAATACAGCGAAACAAGTTGTTTTAGACCGAAACGAGCTAAATCACAACACATCGGTTTTACAAGTGTTCCTCTGATACGCGTCAAAACTTTTTCTCTTGTAACTGCGCGAAAAGCACGTATTCTTGCTTAATACAGCGAAACAAGCTGTTTTAGACCGAAACGAGCTAAATCTGAACACATCGGTTTTACAAGTGTCCCTGTGACACGCTTCAAAACTTTTTCTCTTATACCTGCGCGAAAAGCATGTATTCGTGCTTAATACAGCGAAACATCCTGTTTTAGACCGAAACGAGCTAAATCTGAACACATCGGTTTTACTAGTGTCCCTGTGACACGCGTCACAACCTTTTCTCTTATAACTGCGCAAAAAGCATGTATTCTTGCTTAATACAGCGAAACAAGCTGTTTCAGACCGAAACGAGTTAAATCACAACACATCGGTTTTACAAGTGTTCCTCTGATACGCGTCAAAACTTTTTCTCCTATAACTGCGCGAAAAGAATGTATTCGTGCTTAATACAGCGAAACAAGCTGTTTTAGACCGAAACGAGCTAAATCGCAACACATCGGTTTTACAAGTGTTCCTCTGATACGCGTCAAAACTTTTTTCTCTTATAACTGCGCGAAAAGCATGTATTCGTGCTTAGTTCAACGAAACAAGCTGTTTTAGACCGAAACGAGGTAAATCTGAGCACATCGGTTTCACAAGTGTCCCTGTGACACGCGTCAAAACTTTTTCTCTTATAACTGCGCGAAAATCACGTATTCTTGCTTAATACAGCGAAACAAGCTGTTTTAGACCGAAACGAGCTAAATCACAACACATCGGTTTTACAAGTGTCCCTGTGACACGCGTCAAAACTTTTTCTCCTATAACTGCGCGAAAAGCATGTATTCTTGCTTAATACAGCGAAACAAGCTGTTTTAGACCGAAACGAGCTAAATAACAACACATCGGTTTTACAAGTGTTATTCTGATACGCGTCAAAACTTTTTCTCTTATAACTGCGCGAAAAGCATGTATTCTTGCTTAATACAACGAAACAAGCTGTTTTAGACCGAAACGAGCTAAATCACAACACATCGGTTTTACAAGTGTCCCTGTGACACGCGTCAAAACTTTTTCTCTTATAACTGCGCGAAAAGCATGTATTCTTGCTTAATACAACGAAACAAGCTGTTTTAGACCGAAACGAGCTAAATCGCAACACATCGGTTTTACAAGTGTTCCTCTGACACGCGTCAAAACTTTTTTCTCTTATAACTGCGCGAAAAGCATGTATTCGTGCTTAATACAACGAAACAAGTTGTTTTAGACCGAAACGAGCTAAATTTGAACACATCGGTTTTACAAGTGTCTCTGTGACACGCGTCAAACTTTTTCTCTTATAACTGCGCGAAAAGCATGTATTCTTGCTTAATACAGCGAAACAAGTTGTTTTAGACCGAAACGAGCTAAATCACAACACATCGGTTTTACAAGTGTTCCTCTGATACGCGTCAAAAGTTTTTCTCTTATAACTGCGCGAAAAGCATGTATTCTTGCTTAATACAAAGAAACAAGCTGTTTTAGACCGAAACGAGCTAAATCGCAACACATCGGTTTTACAAATGTTCCTCTGATACGCGTCAAAACTTTTTTCTCTTATAACTGCGCGAAAAGCATGTATTCGTGCTTAGTTTAACGAAACAAGCTGTTTTAGACCGAAACGTGGTAAATCTGAGCACATCTGTTTCACAAGTGTCCCTGTGACACGCGTCAAAACTTTTTCTCTTATAACTGCGCGAAAATCACGTATTTTTGCTTAATACAGCGAAACAAGCTGTTTTAGACCGAAACGAGCTAAATCACAACACATCGGTTTTACAAGTGTCCCTGTGACACGCGTCAAAACTTTTTCTCTTATAACTGCGCGAAAAGCATGTATTCTTGCTTAATACAGCGAGACAAGCTGTTTTAGACCGAAACGAGCTAAATAACAACACATCGGTTTTACAAGTGTTATTCTGATACGCGTCAAAACTTTTTCTCTTATAACTGCGCGAAAAGCATGTATTCTTGCTTAATACAACGAAACAAGCTGTTTTAGACCGAAACGAGCTAAATCACAACACATCGGTTTTACAAGTGTCCCTGTGACACGCGTCAAAACTTTTTCTCTTATAACTGCGCGAAAAGCATGTATTCTTGCTTAATACAACGAAACAAGCTGTTTTAGACCGAAACGAGCTAAATCGCAACACATCGGTTTTACAAGTGTTCCTCTGACACGCGTCAAAACTTTTTTCTCTTATAACTGCGCGAAAAGCATGTATTCGTGCTTAATACAACGAAACAAGTTGTTTTAGACCGAAACGAGCTAAATTTGAACACATCGGTTTTACAAGTGTCTCTGTGACACGCGTCAAAACTTTTTCTCTTATAACTGCGCGAAAAGCATGTATTCTTGCTTAATACAGCGAAACAAGTTGTTTTAGACCGAAACGAGCTAAATCACAACACATCGGTTTTACAAGTGTTCCTCTGATACGCGTCAAAACTTTTTTTCTTATAACTGCGCGAAAAGCATGTATTCTTGCTTACTACAGCGAAACAAGCTGTTTTAGACCGAAACGAGCTAAATCACACACATCGGTTTTACAAGTGTTCCTCTGATACGCGTCAAAACTTTTTTTCTTATAACTGCGCGAAAAGCATGTATTCTTTCTTAATACAACGAAACAAGCTGTTTTAGACCGAAACGAGCTAAATCACAACACATCGGTTTTACAAGTGTTCCTCTGATACGCGTCTAAACTTTTTCTCTTATATCTGCGCGAAAAGCATGTATTCGTGCTTAATACAACGAAACAAGTTTTACACCAAAACGAGCTAGATCTGAACACATCGGTTTTACAAGTGTCCCTGTGACACGCGTCCAAACTTTTTTCTCTTATAACTGCGCGAAAAGCATGTATTCGTGCTTAATACAACGAAACAAGTTGTTTTAGACCGAAACGAGCTAAATTTGAACACATCGGTTTTACAAGTGTCCCTGTGACACGCGTCAAAACTTTTTCTCTTATAACTGCGCGAAAAGCATGTATTCTTGCTTAATACAGCGAAACAAGTTGTTTTAGACCGAAACGAGCTAAATCACAACACATCGGTTTTACAAGTGTTCCTCTGATACGCGTCAAAACTTTTTCTCTTGTAACTGCGCGAAAAGCACGTATTCTTGCTTAATACAGCGAAACAAGCTGTTTTAGACCGAAACGAGCTAAATCTGAACACATCGGTTTTACAAGTGTCCCTGTGACACGCTTCAAAACTTTTTCTCTTATACCTGCGCGAAAAGCATGTATTCGTGCTTAATACAGCGAAACATCCTGTTTTAGACCGAAACGAGCTAAATCTGAACACATCGGTTTTACTAGTGTCCCTGTGACACGCGTCACAACCTTTTCTCTTATAACTGCGCAAAAAGCATGTATTCTTGCTTAATACAGCGAAACAACCTGTTTCAGACCGAAACGAGTTAAATCACAACACATCGGTTTTACAAGTGTTCCTCTGATACGCGTCAAAACTTTTTCTCCTATAACTGCGCGAAAAGAATGTATTCGTGCTTAATACAGCGAAACAAGCTGTTTTAGACCGAAACGAGCTAAATCGCAACACATCGGTTTTACAAGTGTTCCTCTGATACGCGTCAAAACTTTTTTCTCTTATAACTGCGCGAAAAGCATGTATTCGTGCTTAGTTCAACGAAACAAGCTGTTTTAGACCGAAACGAGGTAAATCTGAGCACATCGGTTTCACAAGTGTCCCTGTGACACGCGTCAAAACTTTTTCTCTTATAACTGCGCGAAAATCACGTATTCTTGCTTAATACAGCGAAACAAGCTGTTTTAGACCGAAACGAGCTAAATCACAACACATCGGTTTTACAAGTGTCCCTGTGACACGCGTCAAAACTTTTCTCCTATAACTGCGCGAAAAGCATGTATTCTTGCTTAATACAGCGAAACAAGCTGTTTTAGACCGAAACGAGCTAAATAACAACACATCGGTTTTACAAGTGTTATTCTGATACGCGTCAAAACTTTTTCTCTTATAACTGCGCGAAAAGCATGTATTCTTGCTTAATACAACGAAACAAGCTGTTTTAGACCGAAACGAGCTAAATCACAACACATCGGTTTTACAAGTGTCCCTGTGACACGCGTCAAAACTTTTTCTCTTATAACTGCGCGAAAAGCATGTATTCTTGCTTAATACAACGAAACAAGCTGTTTTAGACCGAAACGAGCTAAATCGCAACACATCGGTTTTACAAGTGTTCCTCTGACACGCGTCAAAACTTTTTTCTCTTATAACTGCGCGAAAAGCATGTATTCGTGCTTAATACAACGAAACAAGTTGTTTTAGACCGAAACGAGCTAAATTTGAACACATCGGTTTTACAAGTGTCCTCTGTGACACGCGTCAAAACTTTTTCTCTTATAACTGCGCGAAAAGCATGTATTCTTGCTTAATACAGCGAAACAAGTTGTTTTAGACCGAAACGAGCTAAATCACAACACATCGGTTTTACAAGTGTTCCTCTGATACGCGTCAAAAGTTTTCTCTTATAACTGCGCGAAAAGCATGTATTCTTGCTTAATACAAAGAAACAAGCTGTTTTAGACCGAAACGAGCTAAATCGCAAACACATCGGTTTTACAAATGTTCCTCTGATACGCGTCAAAACTTTTTTCTCTTATAACTGCGCGAAAAGCATGTATTCGTGCTTAGTTTAACGAAACAAGCTGTTTTAGACCGAAACGTGGTAAATCTGAGCACATCTGTTTCACAAGTGTCCCTGTGACGGCGCGTCAAAAGTTTTTGTCTTATAACTGCGCGAAAAGCATGTATTCTTGCTTACTACAGCGAAACAAGCTGTTTTAGACCGAAACGAGCTAAATCACAACACATCGGTTTTACAAGTGTTCCTCTGATACGCGTCAAAACTTTTTTTCTTATAACTGCGCGAAAAGCATGTATTCTTGCTTAATACAACGAAACAAGCTGTTTTAGACCGAAACGAGCTAAATCACAACACATCGGTTTTACAAGTGTCCCTGTGACACGCGTCTAATCTTTTTCTCTTATAACTGCGCGAAAAGCATGTATTCGTGCTTAATACAACGAAACAAGCTGTTTTACACCAAAACGAGCTAGATCTGAACACATCGGTTTTACAAGTGTCCCTGTGACACGCGTCAAAACTTTTTCTCTTGTAACTGCGCGAAAAGCACGTATTCTTGCTTAATACAGCGAAACAAGCTGTTTTAGACCGAAACGAGCTAAATCTGAACACATCGGTTTTACAAGTGTCCCTGTGACACGCGTCAAAACTTTTTCGTCGTTATACCTGCGCGAAAAGCATGTGTTCGTGCTTAATATAGCGAAACATGCTGTTTTAGACCGAAACGAGCTAAATCTGAACACATCGGTTTTACTAGTGTCCCTGTGACACGCGTCACAACCTTTTCTCTTATAACTGCGCGAAAAGCATGTATTCTTGCTTAATACAGCGAAACAAGCTGTTTTAGACCGAAACGAGTTAAATCACGAACACATCGGTTTTACAAGTGTTCCTCTGATACGCGTCAAAACTTTTTCTCTTATAACTGCGCGAAAAGCATGTATTCGTGCTTAGTTCAACGAAACAAGCTGTTTTAGACCGAAACGAGGTAAATCTGAGCACATCGGTTTCACAAGTGTCCCTGTGACACGCGTCAAAACTTTTTCTCTTATAACTGCGCGAAAAGCACGTATTCTTGCTTAATACAGCGAAACAAGCTGTTTTAGACCGAAACGAGCTAAATCACAACACATCGGTTTTACAAGTGTCCCTGTGACACGCGTCAAAACTTTTTTCTCTTATAACTGCGCGAAAAGCATGTATTCTTGCTTAATACAGCGAAACAAGCTGTTTTAGACCGAAACGAGCTAAATCACAACACATCGGTTTTACAAGTGTTATTCTGATACGCGTCAAAACTTTTTCTCTTATAACTGCGCGAAAAGCATGTATTCTTGCTTAATACAACGAAACAAGCTGTTTTAGACCGAAACGAGCTAAATCACAACACATCGGTTTTACAAGTGTTCCTCTGACAAGCGTCAAAACTTTTTTCTCTTATAACTGCGCGAAAAGCATGTATTCATGCTTAGTTCAACGAAACAAGCTGTTTTAGACCGAAACGAGGTAAATCTGAACACATCGGTTTTACAAGTGTCCCTGTGACACGCGTCAAAACTTTTTCTCTTATAACTGCGCGAAAAGCATGTATTCTTGCTTAATACAGCGAAACAAGCTGTTTTAGACCGAAACGAGCTAAATCACAACACATCGGTTTTACAAGTGTTCCTCTGATACGCGTCAAAACTTTTTCTCTTATAACTGCGCGAAAAGCATGTATTCTTGCTTAATACAACGAAACAAGCTGTTTTAGACCGAAACGAGCTAAATCACAACACATCAATTTTACAAGTGTTCCTCTGATAAGCGTCTAAACTTTTTCTCTTATAACTGCGCGAAAAGCATTTATTCGTGCTTAATACAACGAAACAAGCTGTTTTAGACCGAAACGAGGTAAATCACAACACATCGGTTTTACAAGTGTTCCTCTGATACGCGTCAAAACTTTTTTCTCTTATAACTGCGCGAAAAGCATGTATTCGTGCTTAGTTCAACGAAACAAGCTGTTTTAGACCGAAACGAGGTAAATCTGAGCACATCTGTTTCACAAGTGTCCCTGTGACACGCGTCAAAACTTTTTGTCTTATAACTGCGCGAAAAGCATGTATTCTTGCTTACTACAGCGAAACAAGCTGTTTTAGACCGAAACGAGCTAAATCACACACATCGGTTTTACAAGTGTTCCTCTGATACGCGTCAAAACTTTTTTCTTATAACTGCGCGAAAAGCATGTATTCTTGCTTAATACAACGAAACAAGCTGTTTTAGACCGAAACGAGCTAAAATCACAACACATCGGTTTTACAAGTGTTCCTCTGATACGCGTCTAAACTTTTTCTCTTATAACTGCGCGAAAAGCATGTATTCGTGCTTAATAGAACGAAACAAGTTTTACACCAAAACGAGCTAGATCTGAACACATCGGTTTTACAAGTGTCCCTGTGACACGCGTCCAAACTTTTTCTCTTGTAACTGCGCGAAAAGCACGTATTTTTGCTTAATGCAGCGAAACAAGCTGTTTTAGACAGAAACGAGCTAAATCTGAACACATCGGTTTTACAAGTGTCCCTGTGACACGCGTCAAAACTTTTTCTCTTATACCTGCGCGAAAAGCATGTATTCGTGCTTAATACAGCGAAACTTGCTGTTTTAGACCGAAACGAGCTAAATCACAACACATCGGTTTTACAAGTGTCCCTGTGACACGCGTCAAAACTTTTTCTCTTATAACTGCGCGAAAAGCATGTATTCTTGCTTAATACAGCGAAACAAGCTGTTTTAGACCGAAACGAGCTAAATAACAACACATCGGTTTTACAAGTGTTATTCTGATACGCGTCAAAACTTTTTCTCTTATAACTGCGCGAAAAGCATGTATTCTTGCTTAATACAACGAAACAAGCTGTTTTAGACCGAAACGAGCTAAATCACAACACATCGGTTTTACAAGTGTCCCTGTGACACGCGTCAAAACTTTTTCTCTTATAACTGCGCGAAAAGCATGTATTCTTGCTTAATACAACGAAACAAGCTGTTTTAGACCGAAACGAGCTAAATCGCAACACATCGGTTTTACAAGTGTTCCTCTGACACACGTCAAAACTTTTTTCTCTTATAACTGCGCGAAAAGCATGTATTCGTGCCTAATACAACGAAACAAGTTGTTTTAGACCGAAACGAGCTAAATTTGAACACATCGGTTTTTACAAGTGTCCCTGTGACACGCGTCAAAACTTTTTCTCTTATAACTGCGCGAAAAGCATGTATTCTTGCTTAATACAACGAAACAAGTTGTTTTAGACCGAAACGAGCTAAATCACAACACATCGGTTTTACAAGTGTTCCTCTGATACGCGTCAAAACTTTTTTTCTTATAACTGCGCGAAAAGCATGTATTCTTGCTTAATACAACGAAACAAGCTGTTTTAGACCGAAACGAGCTAAATCACAACACATCGGTTTTACAAGTGTCCCTGTGACACGCGTCTAATCTTTTTCTCTTATAACTGCGCGAAAAGCATGTATTCGTGCTTAATACAACGAAACAAGCTGTTTTACACCAAAACGAGCTAGATCTGAACACATCGGTTTTACAAGTGTCCCTGTGACACGCGTCAAAACTTTTTCTCTTGTAACTGCGCGAAAAGCACGTATTCTTGCTTAATACAGCGAAACAAGCTGTTTTAGACCGAAACGAGCTAAATCTGAACACATCGGTTTTACAAGTGTCCCTGTGACACGCTTCAAAACTTTTTCTCTTATACCTGCGCGAAAAGCATGTATTCGTGCTTAATACAGCGAAACATGCTGTTTTAGACCGAAACGAGCTAAATCTGAACACATCGGTTTTACTAGTGTCCCTGTGACACGCGTCACAACCTTTTCTCTTATAACTGCGCAAAAAGCATGTATTCTTGCTTAATACAGCGAAACAAGCTGTTTCAGACCGAAACGAGTTAAATCACAACACATCGTTTTACAAGTGTTCCTCTGATACGCGTCAAAACTTTTCTCCTATAACTGCGCGAAAAGCATGTATTCGTGCTTATACAGCGAAACAAGCTGTTTTAGACCGAAACGAGCTAAATCGCAACACATCGGTTTTACAAGTGTTCCTCTGATACGCGTCAAAACTTTTTTCTCTTATAACTGCGCGAAAAGCATGTATTCGTGCTTAGTTCAACGAAACAAGCTGTTTTAGACCGAAACGAGGTTAAATCTGAGCACATCGGTTTCACAAGTGTCCCTGTGACACGCGTCAAAACTTTTTCTCTTATAACTGCGCGAAAATCACGTATTTTTGCTTAATACAGCGAAACAAGCTGTTTTAGACCGAAACGAGCTAAATCAAAACACATCGGTTTTACAAGTGTCCCTGTGACACGCGTCAAAACTTTTTCTCTTATAACTGCGCGAAAAGCATGTATTCTTGCCTAATACAGCGAAACAAGCTGTTTTAGACCGAAACGAGCTAAATAACAACACATCGGTTTTACAAGTGTTATTCTGATACGCGTCAAAACTTTTTCTCTTATAACTGCGCGAAAAGCACGTATTCTTGCTTAATACAACGAAACAAGCTGTTTTAGACCGAAACGAGCTAAATCACAACACATCGGTTTTACAAGTGTCCCTGTGACACGCGTCAAAACTTTTTCTCTTATAACTGCGCGAAAAGCATGTATTCTTGCTTAATACAACGAAACAAGCTGTTTTAGACCGAAACGAGCTAAATCGCAACACATCGGTTTTACAAGTGTTCCTCTGACACGCGTCAAAACTTTTTCTCCTATAACTGCGCGAAAAGCATGTATTCGTGCTTAATACAACGAAACAAGTTGTTTTAGACCGAAACGAGCTAAATTTGAACACATCGGTTTTACAAGTGTCTCTGTGACACGCGTCAAAACTTTTTCTCCTATAACTGCGCGAAAAGCATGTATTCTTGCTTAATACAGCGAAACAAGTTGTTTTAGATCGAAACGAGCTTAATCACAACACATCGGTTTTACAAGTGTTCCTCTGATACGCGTCAAAACTTTTTTTCTTATAACTGCGCGAAAAGCATGTATTCTTGCTTACTACAGCGAAACAAGCTGTTTTAGACCGAAACGAGCTAAATCACACACATCGGTTTTACAAGTGTTCCTCTGATACGCGTCAAAACTTTTTTCTTATAACTGCGCGAAAAGCATGTATTCTTGCTTAATACAACGAAACAAGCTGTTTTAGACCGAAACGAGCTAAATCACAACACATCGGTTTTACAAGTGTTCCTCTGATACGCGTCTAAACTTTTTCTCTTATAACTGGGCGAAAAGCATGTATTCGTGCTTAATACAACGGAACAAGTTTTACACCAAAACGAGCTAGATCTGAACACATCGGTTTTACAAGTGTCCCTGTGACACGCGTCCAAACTTTTTTCTCTTATAACTGCGCGAAAAGCATGTATTCGTGCTTAATACAACGAAACAAGTTGTTTTAGACCGAAACGAGCTAAATTTGAACACATCGGTTTTACAAGTGTCCCTGTGACACGCGTCAAAACTTTTTCTCTTATAACTGCGCGAAAAGCATGTATTCTTGCTTAATACAGCGAAACAAGTTGTTTTAGACCGAAACGAGCTAAATCACAACACATCGGTTTTACAAGTGTTCCTCTGATACGCGTCAAAACTTTTTTTCTTATAACTGCGCGAAAAGCATGTATTCTTGCTTAATACAACGAAACAAGCTGTTTTAGACCGAAACGAGCTAAATCACAACACATCGGTTTTACAAGTGTCCCTGTGACACGCGTCTAATCTTTTTCTCTTATAACTGCGCGAAAAGCATGTATTCGTGCTTAATACAACGAAACAAGCTGTTTTACACCAAAACGAGCTAGATCTGAACACATCGGTTTTACAAGTGTCCCTGTGACACGCGTCAAAACTTTTTCTCTTGTAACTGCGCGAAAAGCACGTATTCTTGCTTAATACAGCGAAACAAGTTGTTTTAGACCGAAACGAGCTAAATCTGAACACATCGGTTTTACAAGTGTCCCTGTGACACGCTTCAAAACTTTTTCTCTTATACCTGCGCGAAAAGCATGTATTCGTGCTTAATACAGCGAAACATGCTGTTTTAGACCGAAACGAGCTAAATCTGAACACATCGGTTTTACTAGTGTCCCTGTGACACGCGTCACAACCTTTTCTCTTATAACTGCGCAAAAAGCATGTATTCTTGCTTAATACAGCGAAACAAGCTGTTTCAGACCGAAACGAGTTAAATCACAACACATCGGTTTTACAAGTGTTCCTCTGATACGCGTCAAAACTTTTTCTCCTATAACTGCGCGAAAAGCATGTATTCGTGCTTAATACAGCGAAACAAGCTGTTTTAGACCGAAACGAGCTAAATCGCAACACATCGGTTTTACAAGTGTTCCTCTGATACGCGTCAAAACTTTTTTCTCTTATAACTGCGCGAAAAGCATGTATTCGTGCTTAGTTCAACGAAACAAGCTGTTTTAGACCGAAACGAGGTAAATCTGAGCACATCGGTTTCACAAGTGTCCCTGTGACACGCGTCAAAACTTTTTCTCTTATAACTGCGCGAAAATCACGTATTCTTGCTTAATACAGCGAAACAAGCTGTTTTAGACCGAAACGAGCTAAATCACAACACATCGGTTTTACAAGTGTCCCTGTGACACGCGTCAAAACTTTTTCTCTTATAACTGCGCGAAAAGCATGTATTCTTGCTTAATACAGCGAAACAAGCTGTTTTAGACCGAAACGAGCTAAATAACAACACATCGGTTTTACAAGTGTTATTCTGATACGCGTCAAAACTTTTTCTCTTATAACTGCGCGAAAAGCATGTATTCTTGCTTAATACAACGAAACAAGCTGTTTTAGACCGAAACGAGCTAAATCACAACACATCGGTTTTACAAGTGTCCCTGTGACACGCGTCAAAACTTTTTCTCTTATAACTGCGCGAAAAGCATGTATTCTTGCTTAATACAACGAAACAAGCTGTTTTAGACCGAAACGAGCTAAATCGCAACACATCGGTTTTACAAGTGTTCCTCTGACACGCGTCAAAACTTTTTTCTCTTATAACTGCGCGAAAAGCATGTATTCGTGCTTAATACAACGAAACAAGTTGTTTTAGACCGAAACGAGCTAAATTTGAACACATCGGTTTTACAAGTGTCTCTGTGACACGCGTCAAAACTTTTTCTCTTATAACTGCGCGAAAAGCATGTATTCTTGCTTAATACAGCGAAACAAGTTGTTTTAAACCGAAACGAGCTAAATCACAACACATCGGTTTTACAAGTGTTCCTCTGATACGCGTCAAAACTTTTTTTCTTATAACTGCGCGAAAAGCATGTATTCCTTGCTTACTACAGCGAAACAAGCTGTTTTAGACCGAAACGAGCTAAATCACACACATCGGTTTTACAAGTGTTCCTCTGATACGCGTCAAAACTTTTTTTCTTATAACTGCGCGAAAAGCATGTATTCTTGCTTAATACAACGAAACAAGCTGTTTTAGACCGAAACGAGCTAAATCACAACACATCGGTTTTACAAGTGTTCCTCTGATACGCGTCTAAACTTTTTCTCTTATAACTGCGCGAAAAGCATGTATTCGTGCTTAATACAACGAAACAAGTTTTACACCAAAACGAGCTAGATCTGAACACATCGGTTTTACAAGTGTCCCTGTGACACGCGTCCAAACTTTTTCTCTTGTAACTGCGCGAAAAGCACGTATTTTTGCTTAATGCAGCGAAACAAGCTGTTTTAGACAGAAACGAGCTAAATCTGAACACATCGGTTTTACAAGTGTCCCTGTGACACGCGTCAAAACTTTTTCTCTTATACCTGCGCGAAAAGCATGTATTCGTGCTTAATACAGCGAAACTTGCTGTTTTAGACCGAAACGAGCTAAATCACAACACATCGGTTTTACAAGTGTCCCTGTGACACGCGTCAAAACTTTTTCTCTTATAACTGCGCGAAAAGCATGTATTCTTGCTTAATACAGCGAAACAAGCTGTTTTAGACCGAAACGAGCTAAATAACAACACATCGGTTTTACAAGTGTTATTCTGATACGCGTCAAAACTTTTTCTCTTATAACTGCGCGAAAAGCATGTATTCTTGCTTAATACAACGAAACAAGCTGTTTTAGACCGAAACGAGCTAAATCACAACACATCGGTTTTACAAGTGTCCCTGTGACACGCGTCAAAACTTTTTCTCTTATAACTGCGCGAAAAGCATGTATTCTTGCTTAATACAACGAAACAAGCTGTTTTAGACCGAAACGAGCTAAATCGCAACACATCGGTTTTACAAGTGTTCCTCTGACACACGTCAAAACTTTTTTCTCTTATAACTGCGCGAAAAGCATGTATTCGTGCTTAATACAACGAAACAAGTTGTTTTAGACCGAAACGAGCTAAATTTGAACACATCGGTTTTACAAGTGTCCCTGTGACATGCGTCAAAACTTTTTCTCTTATAACTGCGCGAAAAGCATGTATTCTTGCTTAATACAGCGAAACAAGTTGTTTTAGACCGAAACGAGCTAAATCACAACACATCGGTTTTACAAGTGTTCCTCTGATACGCGTCAAAACTTTTTTTCTTATAATTGCGCGAAAAGCATGTATTCTTGCTTAATACAACGAAACAAGCTGTTTTAGACCGAAACGAGCTAAATCACAACACATCGGTTTTACAAGTGTCCCTGTGACACGCGTCTAATCTTTTTCTCTTATAACTGCGCGAAAAGCATGTATTCGTGCTTAATACAACGAAACAAGCTGTTTTACACCAAAACGAGCTAGATCTGAACACATCGGTTTTACAAGTCTCCCTGTGACACGCGTCAAAACTTTTTCTCTTGTAACTGCGCGAAAAGCACGTATTCTTGCTTAATACAGCGAAACAAGCTGTTTTAGACCGAAACGAGCTAAATCTGAACACATCGGTTTTACAAGTGTTCCTCTGATACGCGTCAAAACTTTTTCTCCTATAACTGCGCGAAAAGCATGTATTCGTGCTTAATACAGCGAAACAAGCTGTTTTAGACCGAAACGAGCTAAATCGCAACACATCGGTTTTACAAGTGTTCCTCTGATACGCGTCAAAACTTTTTTCTCTTATAACTGCGCGAAAAGCATGTATTCGTGCTTAGTTCAACGAAACAAGCTGTTTTAGACCGAAACGAGGTAAATCTGAGCACATCGGTTTCACAAGTGTCCCTGAGACACGCGTCAAAACTTTTTCTCTTATAACTGCGCGAAAATCACGTATTCTTGCTTAATACAGCGAAACAAGCTGTTTTAGACCGAAACGAGCTAAATCACAACACATCGGTTTTACAAGTGTCCCTGTGACACGCGTCAAAACTTTTTCTCTTATAACTGCGCGAAAAGCATGTATTCTTGCTTAATACAGCGAAACAAGCTGTTTTAAACCGAAACGAGCTAAATAACAACACATCGGTTTTACAAGTGTTATTCTGATACGCGTCAAAACTTTTTCTCTTATGACTGCGCGAAAAGCATGTATTCTTGCTTAATACAACGAAACAAGCTGTTTTAGACCGAAACGAGCTAAATCACAACACATCGGTTTTACAAGTGTCCCTGTGACACGCGTCAAAACTTTTTCTCTTATAACTGCGCGAAAAGCATGTATTCTTGCTTAATACAACGAAACAAGCTGTTTTAGACCGAAACGAGCTAAATCGCAACACATCGGTTTTACAAGTGTTCCTCTGACACGCGTCAAAACTTTTTTCTCTTATAACTGCGCGAAAAGCATGTATTCGTGCTTAATACAACGAAACAAGTTGTTTTAGACCGAAACGAGCTAAATTTGAACACATCGGTTTTACAAGTGTCTCTGTGACACCCGTCAAAACTTTTTCTCTTATAACTGCGCGAAAAGCATGTATTCTTGCTTAATACAGCGAAACAAGTTGTTTTAAACCGAAACGAGCTAAATCACAACACATCGGTTTTACAAGTGTTCCTCTGATACGCGTCAAAACTTTTTTTCTTATAACTGCGCGAAAAGCATGTATTCTTGCTTACTACAGCGAAACAAGCTGTTTTAGACCGAAACGAGCTAAATCACACACATCGGTTTTACAAGTGTTCCTCTGATACGCGTCAAAACTTTTTTTCTTATAACTGCGCGAAAAGCATGTATTCTTGCTTAATACAACGAAACAAGCTGTTTTAGACCGAAACGAGCTAAATCACAACACATCGGTTTTACAAGTGTTTCCTCTGATACGCGTCTAAACTTTTTCTCTTATAACTGCGCGAAAAGCATGTATTCGTGCTTAATACAACGAAACAAGTTTTACACCAAAACGAGCTAGATCTGAACACATCGGTTTTACAAGTGTCCCTGTGACACGCGTCCAAACTTTTTCTCTTGTAACTGCGCGAAAAGCACGTATTTTTGCTTAATGCAGCGAAACAAGCTGTTTTAGACAGAAACGAGCTAAATCTGAACACATCGGTTTTACAAGTGTCCCTGTGACACGCGTCAAAACTTTTTCTCTTATACCTGCGCGAAAAGCATGTATTCGTGCTTAATACAGCGAAACTTGCTGTTTTAGACCGAAACGAGCTAAATCACAACACATCGGTTTTACAAGTGTCCCTGTGACACGCGTCAAAACATTTTCTCTTATAACTGCGCGAAAAGCATGTATTCTTGCTTAATACAGCGAAACAAGCTGTTTTAGACCGAAACGAGCTAAATAACAACACATCGGTTTTACAAGTGTTATTCTGATACGCGTCAAAACTTTTTCTCTTATAACTGCGCGAAAAGCATGTATTCTTGCTTAATACAACGAAACAAGCTGTTTTAGACCGAAACGAGCTAAATCACAACACATCGGTTTTACAAGTGTCCCTGTGACACGCGTCAAAACTTTTTCTCTTATAACTGCGCGAAAAGCATGTATTCCTTGCTTAATACAACGAAACAAGCTGTTTTAGACCGAAACGAGCTAAATCGCAACACATCGGTTTTACAAGTGTTCCTCTGACACACGTCAAAACTTTTTTCTCTTATAACTGCGCGAAAAGCATGTATTCGTGCTTAATACAAAGAAACAAGTTGTTTTAGACCGAAACGAGCTAAATTTGAACACATCGGTTTTACAAGTGTCCCTGTGACATGCGTCAAAACTTTTTCTCTTATAACTGCGCGAAAAGCATGTATTCTTGCTTAATACAGCGAAACAAGTTGTTTTAGACCGAAACGAGCTAAATCACAACACATCGGTTTTACAAGTGTTCCTCTGATACGCGTCAAAACTTTTTTTCTTATAATTGCGCGAAAAGCATGTATTCTTGCTTAATACAACGAAACAAGCTGTTTTAGACCGAAACGAGCTAAATCACAACACATCGGTTTTACAAGTGTCCCTGTGACACGCGTCTAATCTTTTTCTCTTATAACTGCGCGAAAAGCATGTATTCGTGCTTAATACAACGAAACAAGCTGTTTTACACCAAAACGAGCTAGATCTGAACACATCGGTTTTACAAGTGTCCCTGTGACACGCGTCAAAACTTTTTCTCTTGTAACTGCGCGAAAAGCACGTATTCTTGCTTAATACAGCGAAACAAGCTGTTTTAGACCGAAACGAGCTAAATCTGAACACATCGGTTTTACAAGTGTTCCTCTGATACGCGTCAAAACTTTTTCTCCTATAACTGCGCGAAAAGCATGTATTCGTGCTTAATACAGCGAAACAAGCTGTTTTAGACCGAAACGAGCTAAATCGCAACACATCGGTTTTACAAGTGTTCCTCTGATACGCGTCAAAACTTTTTTCTCTTATAACTGCGCGAAAAGCATGTATTCGTGCTTAGTTCAACGAAACAAGCTGTTTTAGACCGAAACGAGGTAAATCTGAGCACATCGGTTTCACAAGTGTCCCTGTGACACGCGTCAAAACTTTTTCTCTTATAACTGCGCGAAAATCACGTATTCTTGCTTAATACAGCGAAACAAGCTGTTTTAGACCGAAACGAGCTAAATCACAACACATCGGTTTTACAAGTGTCCTGTGACACGCGTCAAAACTTTTTCTCTTTTAACTGCGCGAAAAGCATGTATTCTTGCTTAATACAGCGAAACAAGCTGTTTTAGACCGAAACGAGCTAAATAACAACACATCGGTTTTACAAGTGTTATTCTGATACGCGTCAAAACTTTTTCTCTTATAACTGCGCGAAAAGCATGTATTCTTGCTTAATACAACGAAACAAGCTGTTTTAGACCGAAACGAGCAAAATCACAACACATCGGTTTTACAAGTGTCCCTGTGACACGCGTCAAAACTTTTTCTCTTATAACTGCGCGAAAAGCATGTATTCTTGCTTAATACAACGAAACAAGCTGTTTTAGACCGAAACGAGCTAAATCGCAACACATCGGTTTTACAAGTGTTCCTCTGACACGCGTCAAAACTTTTTTCTCTTATAACTGCGCGAAAAGCATGTATTCGTGCTTAATACAACGAAACAAGTTGTTTTAGACCGAAACGAGCTAAATTTGAACACATCGGTTTTACAAGTGTTCCTCTGATACGCGTCAAAACTTTTTTTCTTATAACTGCGCGAAAAGCATGTATTCTTGCTTAATACAACGAAACAAGCTGTTTTAGACCGAAACGAGCTAAATCACAACACATCGGTTTTACAAGTGTTCCTCTGATACGCGTCTAAACTTTTTCTCTTATAACTGCGCGAAAAGCATGTATTCGTGCTTAATACAACGAAACAAGTTTTACACCAAAACGAGCTAGATCTGAACACATCGGTTTTACAAGTGTCCCTGTGACACGCGTCCAAACTTTTTCTCTTGTAACTGCGCGAAAAGCACGTATTTTTGCTTAATGCAGCGAA
Organism: Amblyomma americanum; assembly: GCF_052857255.1. Classification (NCBI taxonomy): domain Eukaryota; kingdom Metazoa; phylum Arthropoda; class Arachnida; order Ixodida; family Ixodidae; genus Amblyomma; species Amblyomma americanum. Next base: position 135,656 of record NW_027526604.1, read on the forward strand.
ACAAGCTGTTTTAGACAGAAACGAGCTAAATCTGAACACATCGGTTTTACAAGTGTCCCTGTGACACGCGTCAAAACTTTTTCTCTTATACCTGCGCGAAAAGCATGTATTCGTGCTTAATACAGCGAAACTTGCTGTTTTAGACCGAAACGAGCTAAATCACAACACATCGGTTTTACAAGTGTCCCTGTGACACGCGTCAAAACATTTTCTCTTATAACTGCGCGAAAAGCATGTATTCTTGCTTAATACAGCGAAACAAGCTGTTTTAGACCGAAACGAGCTAAATAACAACACATCGGTTTTACAAGTGTTATTCTGATACGCGTCAAAACTTTTTCTCTTATAACTGCGCGAAAAGCATGTATTCTTGCTTAATACAACGAAACAAGCTGTTTTAGACCGAAACGAGCTAAATCACAACACATCGGTTTTACAAGTGTCCCTGTGACACGCGTCAAAACTTTTTCTCTTATAACTGCGCGAAAAGCATGTATTCTTGCTTAATACAACGAAACAAGCTGTTTTAGACCGAAACGAGCTAAATCGCAACACATCGGTTTTACAAGTGTTCCTCTGACACACGTCAAAACTTTTTTCTCTTATAACTGCGCGAAAAGCATGTATTCGTGCTTAATACAACGAAACAAGTTGTTTTAGACCGAAACGAGCTAAATTTGAACACATCGGTTTTACAAGTGTCCCTGTGACATGCGTCAAAACTTTTTCTCTTATAACTGCGCGAAAAGCATGTGTTCTTGCTTAATACAGCGAAACAAGTTGTTTTAGACCGAAACGAGCTAAATCACAACACATCGGTTTTACAAGTGTTCCTCTGATACGCGTCAAAACTTTTTTTCTTATAATTGCGCGAAAAGCATGTATTCTTGCTTAATACAACGAAACAAGCTGTTTTAGACCGAAACGAGCTAAATCACAACACATCGGTTTTACAAGTGTCCCTGTGACACGCGTCTAATCTTTTTCTCTTATAACTGCGCGAAAAGCATGTATTCGTGCTTAATACAACGAAACAAGCTGTTTTACACCAAAACGAGCTAGATCTGAACACATCGGTTTTACAAGTGTCCCTGTGACACGCGTCAAAACTTTTTCTCTTGTAACTGCGCGAAAAGCACGTATTCTTGCTTAATACAGCGAAACAAGCTGTTTTAGACCGAAACGAGCTAAATCTGAACACATCGGTTTTACAAGTGTTCCTCTGATACGCGTCAAAACTTTTTCTCCTATAACTGCGCGAAAAGCATGTATTCGTGCTTAATACAGCGAAACAAGCTGTTTTAGACCGAAACGAGCTAAATCGCAACACATCGGTTTTACAAGTGTTCCTCTGATACGCGTCAAAACTTTTTTCTCTTATAACTGCGCGAAAAGCATGTATTCGTGCTTAGTTCAACGAAACAAGCTGTTTTAGACCGAAACGAGGTAAATCTGAGCACATCGGTTTCACAAGTGTCCCTGTGACACGCGTCAAAACTTTTTCTCTTATAACTGCGCGAAAATCACGTATTCTTGCTTAATACAGCGAAACAAGCTGTTTTAGACCGAAACGAGCTAAATCACAACACATCGGTTTTACAAGTGTCCCTGTGACACGCGTCAAAACTTTTTCTCTTTTAACTGCGCGAAAAGCATGTATTCTTGCTTAATACAGCGAAACAAGCTGTTTTAGACCGAAACGAGCTAAATAACAACACATCGGTTTTACAAGTGTTATTCTGATACGCGTCAAAACTTTTTCTCTTATAACTGCGCGAAAAGCATGTATTCTTGCTTAATACAACGAAACAAGCTGTTTTAGACCGAAACGAGCAAAATCACAACACATCGGTTTTACAAGTGTCCCTGTGACAAGCGTCAAAACTTTTTCTCTTATAACTGCGCGAAAAGCATGTATTCTTGCTTAATACAACGAAACAAGCTGTTTTAGACCGAAACGAGCTAAATCGCAACACATCGGTTTTACAAGTGTTCCTCTGACACGCGTCAAAACTTTTTTCTCTTATAACTGCGCGAAAAGCATGTATTCGTGCTTAATACAACGAAACAAGTTGTTTTAGACCGAAACGAGCTAAATTTGAACACATCGGTTTTACAAGTGTCTCTGTGACACGCGTCAAAACTTTTTCTCTTATAACTGCGCGAAAAGCATGTATTCTTGCTTAATACAGCGAAACAAGTTGTTTTAGACCGAAACGAGCTAAATCACAACACGTCGGTTTTACAAGTGTTCCTCTGATACGCGTCAAAACTTTTTCTCTTATAACTGCGCGAAAAGCATGTATTCTTGCTTAATACAAAGAAACAAGCTGTTTTAGACCGAAACGAGCTAAATCTGAGCACATCTGTTTCACAAGTGTCCCTGTGACGCGCGTCAAAAGTTTTTGTCTTATAACTGCGCAAAAAGCATGTATTCTTGCTTACTACAGCGAAACAAGCTGTTTTAGACCGAAACGAGCTAAATCACAACACATCGGTTTTACAAGTGTTCCTCTGATACGCGTCAAAACTTTTTTTCTTATAACTGCGCGAAAAGCATGTATTCTTGCTTAATACAACGAAACAAGCTGTTTTAGACCGAAACGAGCTAAATCACAACACATCGGTTTTACAAGTGTCCCTGTGACACGCGTCTAATCTTTTTCTCTTATAACTGCGCGAAAAGCATGTATTCGTGCTTAATACAACGAAACAAGCTGTTTTACACCAAAACGAGCTAGATCTGAACACATCAGTTTTACAAGTGTCCCTGTGACACGCGTCAAAACTTTTTCTCTTGTAACTGCGCGAAAAGCACGTATTCTTGCTTAATACAGCGAAACAAGCTGTTTTAGACCGAAACGAGCTAAATCTGAACACATCGGTTTTACAAGTGTCCCTGTGACACGCGTCAAAACTTTTTCTCTTATACCTGCGCGAAAAGCATGTGTTCGTGCTTAATACAGCGAAACATGCTGTTTTAGACCGAAACGAGCTAAATCTGAACACATCGGTTTTACTAGTGTCCCTGTGACACGCGTCACAACCTTTTCTCTTATAACTGCGCGAAAAGCATGTATTCTTGCTTAATACAGCGAAACAAGCTGTTTTAGACCGAAACGAGTTAAATCACAACACATCGGTTTTACAAGTGTTCCTCTGATACGCGTCAAAACTTTTTTCTCTTATAACTGCGCGAAAAGCATGTATTCGTGCTTAGTTCAACGAAACAAGCTGTTTTAGACCGAAACGAGGTAAATCTGAGCACATCGGTTTCACAAGTGTCCCTGTGACACGCGTCAAAACGTTTTCTCTTATAACTGCGCGAAAAGCACGTATTCTTGCTTAATACAGCGAAACAAGCTGTTTTAGACCGAAACGAGCTAAATCACAACACATCGGTTTTACAAGTGTCCCTGTGACACGCGTCAAAACTTTTTCTCTTATAACTGCGCGAAAAGCATGTATTCTTGCTTAATACAGCGAAACAAGCTGTTTTAGACCGAAACGAGCTAAATCACAACACATCGGTTTTACTAGTGTCCCTGTGACACGCGTCACAACCTTTTCTCTTATAACTGCGCGAAAAGCATGTATTCTTGCTTAATACAGCGAAACAAGCTGTTTTAGACCGAAACGAGCTAAATCACAACACATCGGTTTTACTAGTGTTCCTCTGATACGCGTCTAAACTTTTTCTCATAACTGCGCGAAAAGCATGTATTCGTGCTTAATACAACGAAACAAGCTGTTTTACACCGAAACGAGCTAGATCTGAACACATCGGTTTTACAAGTGTCAGTTTGACACGCGTCAAAACTTTTTTTCTTATAACTACGCGAAAATCACGTATTCTTGCTTAATACAGCGAAACAAGCTGTTTTAGACCAAAACGAGCTAAATCACAACACATCGGTTTTACAAGTCTTCCTCTGATACGCGTCAAAACTTTTTTCTCTTATAACTGCGCGAAAAGCATGTATTCGTGCTTAATACAACGAAACAAGTTGTTTTAGACCGAAACGAGCTAAATTTGAACACATCGGTTTTACAAGTGTCCCTGTGACACGCGTCAAAACTTTTTCTCTTATAACTGCGCGAAAAGCATGTATTCTTGCTTAATACAGCGAAACAAGCTGTTTTAGACCGAAACGAGCTAAATCACAACACATCGGTTTTACAAGTGTTCCTCTGATACGCGTCAAAACTTTTTGTCTTATAACTGCGCGAAAAGCATGTATTCTTGCTTAATACAAAGAAACAAGCTGTTTTAGACCGAAACGAGCTAAATCACAACACATCGGTTGTAAAAGTGTCCCTGTGACACGCGTCAAAACTTTCTCTCTTATAAATGTGCGAAAAGCATGTATTCTTGCTTAATACAGCGGAACAAGCTGTTTTAGACCGAAACGAGGTAAATCTGAGCACATCGGTTTCACAAGTGTCCCTGTGACACGCGTCAAAACTTTTTCTCTTATAACTGCGCGAAAATCACGTATTCTTGCTTAATACAGCGAAACAAGCTGTTTTAGACCGAAACGAGCTAAATCACAACACATCGGTTTTACAAGTGTCCCTGTGACACGCGTCAAAACTTTTTCTCTTTTAACTGCGCGAAAAGCATGTATTCTTGCTTAATACAGCGAAACAAGCTGTTTTAGACCGAAACGAGCTAAATAACAACACATCGGTTTTACAAGTGTTATTCTGATACGCGTCAAAACTTTTTCTCTTATAACTGCGCGAAAAGCATGTATTCTTGCTTAATACAACGAAACAAGCCGTTTTAGACCGAAACGAGCAAAATCACAACACATCGGTTTTACAAGTGTCCCTGTGACACGCGTCAAAACTTTTTCTCTTATAACTGCGCGAAAAGCATGTATTCTTGCTTAATACAACGAAACAAGCTTGTTTTAGACCGAAACGAGCTAAATCGCAACACATCGGTTTTACAAGTGTTCCTCTGACACGCGTCAAAACTTTTTTCTCTTATAACTGCGCGAAAAGCATGTATTCGTGCTTAATACAACGAAACAAGTTGTTTTAGACCGAAACGAGCTAAATTTGAACACATCGGTTTCACAAGTGTCTCTGTGACACGCGTCAAAACTTTTTCTCTTATAACTGCGCGAAAAGCATGTATTCTTGCTTAATACAGCGAAACAAGTTGTTTTAGACCGAAACGAGCTAAATCACAACACATCGGTTTTACAAGTGTTCCTCTGATACGCGTCAAAACTTTTTCTCTTATAACTGCGCGAAAAGCATGTATTCTTGCTTAATACAAAGAAACAAGCTGTTTTAGACCGAAACGAGCTAAATCTGAGCACATCTGTTTCACAAGTGTCCCTGTGACGCGCGTCAAAAGTTTTTGTCTTATAACTGCGCAAAAAGCATGTATTCTTGCTTACTACAGCGAAACAAGCTGTTTTAGACCGAAACGAGCTAAATCACAACACATCGGTTTTACAAGTGTTCCTCTGATACGCGTCAAAACTTTTTTTCTTATAACTGCGCGAAAAGCACGTATTCTTGCTTAATACAGCGAAACAAGCTGTTTTAGACCGAAACGAGCTAAATCTGAACACATCGGTTTTACAAGTGTTCCTCTGATACGCGTCAAAACTTTTTCTCCTATAACTGCGCGAAAAGCATGTATTCGTGCTTAATACAGCGAAACAAGCTGTTTTAGACCGAAACGAGCTAAATCGCAACACATCGGTTTTACAAGTGTTCCTCTGATACGCGTCAAAACTTTTTTCTCTTATAACTGCGCGAAAAGCATGTATTCGTGCTTAGTTCAACGAAACAAGCTGTTTTAGACCGAAACGAGGTAAATCTGAGCACATCGGTTTCACAAGTGTCCCTGTGACACGCGTCAAAACTTTTTCTCTTATAACTGCGCGAAAATCACGTATTCTTGCTTAATACAGCGAAACAAGCTGTTTTAGACCGAAACGAGCTAAATCACAACACATCGGTTTTACAAGTGTCCCTGTGACACGCGTCAAAACTTTTTCTCTTTTAACTGCGCGAAAAGCATGTATTCTTGCTTAATACAGCGAAACAAGCTGTTTTAGACCGAAACGAGCTAAATAACAACACATCGGTTTTACAAGTGTTATTCTGATACGCGTCAAAACTTTTTCTCTTATAACTGCGCGAAAAGCATGTATTCTTGCTTAATACAACGAAACAAGCTGTTTTAGACCGAAACGAGCAAAATCACAACACATCGGTTTTACAAGTGTCCCTGTGACAAGCGTCAAAACTTTTTCTCTTATAACTGCGCGAAAAGCATGTATTCTTGCTTAATACAACGAAACAAGCTGTTTTAGACCGAAACGAGCTAAATCGCAACACATCGGTTTTACAAGTGTTCCTCTGACACGCGTCAAAACTTTTTTCTCTTATAACTGCGCGAAAAGCATGTATTCGTGCTTAATACAACGAAACAAGTTGTTTTAGACCGAAACGAGCTAAATTTGAACACATCGGTTTTACAAGTGTCTCTGTGACACGCGTCAAAACTTTTTCTCTTATAACTGCGCGAAAAGCATGTATTCTTGCTTAATACAGCGAAACAAGTTGTTTTAGACCGAAACGAGCTAAATCACAACACGTCGGTTTTACAAGTGTTCCTCTGATACGCGTCAAAACTTTTTCTCTTATAACTGCGCGAAAAGCATGTATTCTTGCTTAATACAAAGAAACAAGCTGTTTTAGACCGAAACGAGCTAAATCTGAGCACATCTGTTTCACAAGTGTCCCTGTGACGCGCGTCAAAAGTTTTTGTCTTATAACTGCGCAAAAAGCATGTATTCTTGCTTACTACAGCGAAACAAGCTGTTTTAGACCGAAACGAGCTAAATCACAACACATCGGTTTTACAAGTGTTCCTCTGATACGCGTCAAAACTTTTTTTCTTATAACTGCGCGAAAAGCATGTATTCTTGCTTAATACAACGAAACAAGCTGTTTTAGACCGAAACGAGCTAAATCACAACACATCGGTTTTACAAGTGTCCCTGTGACACGCGTCTAATCTTTTTCTCTTATAACTGCGCGAAAAGCATGTATTCGTGCTTAATACAACGAAACAAGCTGTTTTACACCAAAACGAGCTAGATCTGAACACATCAGTTTTACAAGTGTCCCTGTGACACGCGTCAAAACTTTTTCTCTTGTAACTGCGCGAAAAGCACGTATTCTTGCTTAATACAGCGAAACAAGCTGTTTTAGACCGAAACGAGCTAAATCTGAACACATCGGTTTTACAAGTGTCCCTGTGACACGCGTCAAAACTTTTTCTCTTATACCTGCGCGAAAAGCATGTGTTCGTGCTTAATACAGCGAAACATGCTGTTTTAGACCGAAACGAGCTAAATCTGAACACATCGGTTTTACTAGTGTCCCTGTGACACGCGTCACAACCTTTTCTCTTATAACTGCGCGAAAAGCATGTATTCTTGCTTAATACAGCGAAACAAGCTGTTTTAGACCGAAACGAGTTAAATCACAACACATCGGTTTTACAAGTGTTCCTCTGATACGCGTCAAAACTTTTTTCTCTTATAACTGCGCGAAAAGCATGTATTCGTGCTTAGTTCAACGAAACAAGCTGTTTTAGACCGAAACGAGGTAAATCTGAGCACATCGGTTTCACAAGTGTCCCTGTGACACGCGTCAAAACGTTTTCTCTTATAACTGCGCGAAAAGCACGTATTCTTGCTTAATACAGCGAAACAAGCTGTTTTAGACCGAAACGAGCTAAATCACAACACATCGGTTTTACAAGTGTCCCTGTGACACGCGTCAAAACTTTTTCTCTTATAACTGCGCGAAAAGCATGTATTCTTGCTTAATACAGCGAAACAAGCTGTTTTAGACCGAAACGAGCTAAATCACAACACATCGGTTTTACTAGTGTCCCTGTGACACGCGTCACAACCTTTTCTCTTATAACTGCGCGAAAAGCATGTATTCTTGCTTAATACAGCGAAACAAGCTGTTTTAGACCGAAACGAGCTAAATCACAACACATCGGTTTTACTAGTGTTCCTCTGATACGCGTCTAAACTTTTTCTCATAACTGCGCGAAAAGCATGTATTCGTGCTTAATACAACGAAACAAGCTGTTTTACACCGAAACGAGCTAGATCTGAACACATCGGTTTTACAAGTGTCAGTTTGACACGCGTCAAAACTTTTTTTCTTATAACTACGCGAAAATCACGTATTCTTGCTTAATACAGCGAAACAAGCTGTTTTAGACCAAAACGAGCTAAATCACAACACATCGGTTTTACAAGTCTTCCTCTGATACGCGTCAAAACTTTTTTTCTCTTATAACTGCGCGAAAAGCATGTATTCGTGCTTAATACAACGAAACAAGTTGTTTTAGACCGAAACGAGCTAAATTTGAACACATCGGTTTTACAAGTGTCCCTGTGACACGCGTCAAAACTTTTTCTCTTATAACTGCGCGAAAAGCATGTATTCTTGCTTAATACAGCGAAACAAGCTGTTTTAGACCGAAACGAGCTAAATCACAACACATCGGTTTTACAAGTGTTCCTCTGATACGCGTCAAAACTTTTTGTCTTATAACTGCGCGAAAAGCATGTATTCTTGCTTAATACAAAGAAACAAGCTGTTTTAGACCGAAACGAGCTAAATCACAACACATCGGTTGTAAAAGTGTCCCTGTGACACGCGTCAAAACTTTCTCTCTTATAAATGTGCGAAAAGCATGTATTCTTGCTTAATACAGCGGAACAAGCTGTTTTAGACCGAAACGAGGTAAATCTGAGCACATCGGTTTCACAAGTGTCCCTGTGACACGCGTCAAAACTTTTTCTCTTATAACTGCGCGAAAATCACGTATTCTTGCTTAATACAGCGAAACAAGCTGTTTTAGACCGAAACGAGCTAAATCACAACACATCGGTTTTACAAGTGTCCCTGTGACACGCGTCAAAACTTTTTCTCTTTTAACTGCGCGAAAAGCATGTATTCTTGCTTAATACAGCGAAACAAGCTGTTTTAGACCGAAACGAGCTAAATAACAACACATCGGTTTTACAAGTGTTATTCTGATACGCGTCAAAACTTTTTCTCTTATAACTGCGCGAAAAGCATGTATTCTTGCTTAATACAACGAAACAAGCCGTTTTAGACCGAAACGAGCAAAATCACAACACATCGGTTTTACAAGTGTCCCTGTGACACGCGTCAAAACTTTTTCTCTTATAACTGCGCGAAAAGCATGTATTCTTGCTTAATACAACGAAACAAGCTTGTTTTAGACCGAAACGAGCTAAATCGCAACACATCGGTTTTACAAGTGTTCCTCTGACACGCGTCAAAACTTTTTTCTCTTATAACTGCGCGAAAAGCATGTATTCGTGCTTAATACAACGAAACAAGTTGTTTTAGACCGAAACGAGCTAAATTTGAACACATCGGTTTCACAAGTGTCTCTGTGACACGCGTCAAAACTTTTTCTCTTATAACTGCGCGAAAAGCATGTATTCTTGCTTAATACAGCGAAACAAGTTGTTTTAGACCGAAACGAGCTAAATCACAACACATCGGTTTTACAAGTGTTCCTCTGATACGCGTCAAAACTTTTTCTCTTATAACTGCGCGAAAAGCATGTATTCTTGCTTAATACAAAGAAACAAGCTGTTTTAGACCGAAACGAGCTAAATCTGAGCACATCTGTTTCACAAGTGTCCCTGTGACGCGCGTCAAAAGTTTTTGTCTTATAACTGCGCAAAAAGCATGTATTCTTGCTTACTACAGCGAAACAAGCTGTTTTAGACCGAAACGAGCTAAATCACAACACATCGGTTTTACAAGTGTTCCTCTGATACGCGTCAAAACTTTTTTTCTTATAACTGCGCGAAAAGCATGTATTCTTGCTTAATACAACGAAACAAGCTGTTTTAGACCGAAACGAGCTAAATCACAACACATCGGTTTTACAAGTGTCCCTGTGACACGCGTCTAATCTTTTTCTCTTATAACTGCGCGAAAAGCATGTATTCGTGCTTAATACAACGAAACAAGCTGTTTTACACCAAAACGAGCTAGATCTGAACACATCAGTTTTACAAGTGTCCCTGTGACACGCGTCAAAACTTTTTCTCTTGTAACTGCGCGAAAAGCACGTATTCTTGCTTAATACAGCGAAACAAGCTGTTTTAGACCGAAACGAGCTAAATCTGAACACATCGGTTTTACAAGTGTCCCTGTGACACGCGTCAAAACTTTTTCTCTTATACCTGCGCGAAAAGCATGTGTTCGTGCTTAATACAACGAAACATGCTGTTTTAGACCGAAACGAGCTAAATCTGAACACATCGGTTTTACTAGTGTCCCTGTGACACGCGTCACAACCTTTTCTCTTATAACTGCGCGAAAAGCATGTATTCTTGCTTAATACAGCGAAACAAGCTGTTTTAGACCGAAACGAGTTAAATCACAACACATCGGTTTTACAAGTGTTCCTCTGATACGCGTCAAAACTTTTTTCTCTTATAACTGCGCGAAAAGCATGTATTCGTGCTTAGTTCAACGAAACAAGCTGTTTTAGACCGAAACGAGGTAAATCTGAGCACATCGGTTTCACAAGTGTCCCTGTGACACGCGTCAAAACTTTTTCTCTTATAACTGCGCGAAAAGCACGTATTCTTGCTTAATACAGCGAAACAAGCTGTTTTAGACCGAAACGAGCTAAATCACAACACATCGGTTTTACAAGTGTCCCTGTGACACGCGTCAAAACTTTTTCTCTTATAACTGCGCGAAAAGCATGTATTCTTGCTTAATACAGCGAAACAAGCTGTTTTAGACCGAAACGAGCTAAATCACAACACATCGGTTTTACTAGTGTTCCTCTGATACGCGTCTAAACTTTTTCTCATAACTGCGCGAAAAGCATGTATTCGTGCTTAATACAACGAAACAAGCTGTTTTACACCGAAACGAGCTAGATCTGAACACATCGGTTTTACAAGTGTCAGTTTGACACGCGTCAAAACTTTTTTTCTTATAACTACGCGAAAATCACGTATTCTTGCTTAATACAGCGAAACAAGCTGTTTTAGACCAAAACGAGCTAAATCACAACACATCGGTTTTACAAGTCTTCCTCTGATACGCGTCAAAACTTTTTTCTCTTATAACTGCGCGAAAAGCATGTATTCGTGCTTAATACAACGAAACAAGTTGTTTTAGACCGAAACGAGCTAAATTTGAACACATCGGTTTTACAAGTGTCCCTGTGACACGCGTCAAAACTTTTTCTCTTATAACTGCGCGAAAAGCATGTATTCTTGCTTAATACAGCGAAACAAGCTGTTTTAGACCGAAACGAGCTAAATCACAACACATCGGTTTTACAAGTGTTCCTCTGATACGCGTCAAAACTTTTTGTCTTATAACTGCGCGAAAAGCATGTATTCTTGCTTAATACAAAGAAACAAGCTGTTCTAGACCGAAACGAGCTAAATCACAACACATCGGTTGTAAAAGTGTCCCTGTGACACGCGTCAAAACTTTCTCTCTTATAAATGTGCGAAAAGCATGTATTCTTGCTTAATACAGCGGAACAAGCTGTTTTAGACCGAAACGAGCTAAATCGCAACACATCGGTTTTACAAGTGTTCCTCTGATACGCGTCAAAACTTTTTTCTCTTATAACTGCGCGAAAAGCATGTATTCTTGCTTAATACAAAGAAACAAGCTGTTTTAGACCGAAACGAGCTAAATCTGAGCACATCTGTTTCACAAGTGTCCCTGTGACGCGCGTCAAAAGTTTTTGTCTTATAACTGCGCAAAAAGCATGTATTCTTGCTTACTACAGCGAAACAAGCTGTTTTAGACCGAAACGAGCTAAATCACAACACATCGGTTTTACAAGTGTTCCTCTGATACGCGTCAAAACTTTTTTTCTTATAACTGCGCGAAAAGCATGTATTCTTGCTTAATACAACGAAACAAGCTGTTTTAGACCGAAACGAGCTAAATCACAACACATCGGTTTTACAAGTGTCCCTGTGACACGCGTCTAATCTTTTTCTCTTATAACTGCGCGAAAAGCATGTATTCGTGCTTAATACAACGAAACAAGCTGTTTTACACCAAAACGAGCTAGATCTGAACACATCAGTTTTACAAGTGTCCCTGTGACACGCGTCAAAACTTTTTCTCTTGTAACTGCGCGAAAAGCACGTATTCTTGCTTAATACAGCGAAACAAGCTGTTTTAGACCGAAACGAGCTAGATCTGAACACATCGGTTTTACAAGTGTCCCTGTGACACGCGTCAAAACTTTTTCTCTTGTAACTGCGCGAAAAGCACGTATTCTTGCTTAATACAGCGAAACAAGCTGTTTTAGACCGAAACGAGCTAAATCTGAACACATCGGTTTTACAAGTGTTCCTCTGATACGCGTCAAAACTTTTTCTCCTATAACTGCGCGAAAAGCATGTATTCGTGCTTAATACAGCGAAACAAGCTGTTTTAGACCGAAACGAGCTAAATCGCAACACATCGGTTTTACAAGTGTTCCTCTGATACGCGTCAAAACTTTTTTCTCTTATAACTGCGCGAAAAGCATGTATTCGTGCTTAGTTCAACGAAACAAGCTGTTTTAGACCGAAACGAGGTAAATCTGAGCACATCGGTTTCACAAGTGTCCCTGTGACACGCGTCAAAACTTTTTCTCTTATAACTGCGCGAAAATCACGTATTCTTCCTTAATACAGCGAAACAAGCTGTTTTAGACCGAAACGAGCTAAATCACAACACATCGGTTTTACAAGTGTCCCTGTGACACGCGTCAAAACTTTTTCTCTTTTAACTGCGCGAAAAGCATGTATTCTTGCTTAATACAGCGAAACAAGCTGTTTTAGACCGAAACGAGCTAAATAACAACACATCGGTTTTACAAGTGTTATTCTGATACGCGTCAAAACTTTTTCTCTTATAACTGCGCGAAAAGCATGTATTCTTGCTTAATACAACGAAACAAGCTGTTTTAGACCGAAACGAGCAAAATCACAACACATCGGTTTTACAAGTGTCCCTGTGACAAGCGTCAAAACTTTTTCTCTTATAACTGCGCGAAAAGCATGTATTCTTGCTTAATACAACGAAACAAGCTGTTTTAGACCGAAACGAGCTAAATCGCAACACATCGGTTTTACAAGTGTTCCTCTGACACGCGTCAAAACTTTTTTCTCTTATAACTGCGCGAAAAGCATGTATTCGTGCTTAATACAACGAAACAAGTTGTTTTAGACCGAAACGAGCTAAATTTGAACACATCGGTTTTACAAGTGTCTCTGTGACACGCGTCAAAACTTTTTCTCTTATAACTGCGCGAAAAGCATGTATTCTTGCTTAATACAGCGAAACAAGTTGTTTTAGACCGAAACGAGCTAAATCACAACACGTCGGTTTTACAAGTGTTCCTCTGATACGCGTCAAAACTTTTTCTCTTATAACTGCGCGAAAAGCATGTATTCTTGCTTAATACAAAGAAACAAGCTGTTTTAGACCGAAACGAGCTAAATCTGAGCACATCTGTTTCACAAGTGTCCCTGTGACGCGCGTCAAAAGTTTTTGTCTTATAACTGCGCAAAAAGCATGTATTCTTGCTTACTACAGCGAAACAAGCTGTTTTAGACCGAAACGAGCTAAATCACAACACATCGGTTTTACAAGTGTTCCTCTGATACGCGTCAAAACTTTTTTTCTTATAACTGCGCGAAAAGCATGTATTCTTGCTTAATACAACGAAACAAGCTGTTTTAGACCGAAACGAGCTAAATCACAACACATCGGTTTTACAAGTGTCCCTGTGACACGCGTCTAATCTTTTTCTCTTATAACTGCGCGAAAAGCATGTATTCGTGCTTAATACAACGAAACAAGCTGTTTTACACCAAAACGAGCTAGATCTGAACACATCAGTTTTACAAGTGTCCCTGTGACACGCGTCAAAACTTTTTCTCTTGTAACTGCGCGAAAAGCACGTATTCTTGCTTAATACAGCGAAACAAGCTGTTTTAGACCGAAACGAGCTAAATCTGAACACATCGGTTTTACAAGTGTCCCTGTGACACGCGTCAAAACTTTTTCTCTTATACCTGCGCGAAAAGCATGTGTTCGTGCTTAATACAGCGAAACATGCTGTTTTAGACCGAAACGAGCTAAATCTGAACACATCGGTTTTACTAGTGTCCCTGTGACACGCGTCACAACCTTTTCTCTTATAACTGCGCGAAAAGCATGTATTCTTGCTTAATACAGCGAAACAAGCTGTTTTAGACCGAAACGAGTTAAATCACAACACATCGGTTTTACAAGTGTTCCTCTGATACGCGTCAAAACTTTTTTCTCTTATAACTGCGCGAAAAGCATGTATTCGTGCTTAGTTCAACGAAACAAGCTGTTTTAGACCGAAACGAGGTAAATCTGAGCACATCGGTTTCACAAGTGTCCCTGTGACACGCGTCAAAACGTTTTCTCTTATAACTGCGCGAAAAGCACGTATTCTTGCTTAATACAGCGAAACAAGCTGTTTTAGACCGAAACGAGCTAAATCACAACACATCGGTTTTACAAGTGTCCCTGTGACACGCGTCAAAACTTTTTCTCTTATAACTGCGCGAAAAGCATGTATTCTTGCTTAATACAGCGAAACAAGCTGTTTTAGACCGAAACGAGCTAAATCACAACACATCGGTTTTACTAGTGTCCCTGTGACACGCGTCACAACCTTTTCTCTTATAACTGCGCGAAAAGCATGTATTCTTGCTTAATACAGCGAAACAAGCTGTTTTAGACCGAAACGAGCTAAATCACAACACATCGGTTTTACTAGTGTTCCTCTGATACGCGTCTAAACTTTTTCTCATAACTGCGCGAAAAGCATGTATTCGTGCTTAATACAACGAAACAAGCTGTTTTACACCGAAACGAGCTAGATCTGAACACATCGGTTTTACAAGTGTCAGTTTGACACGCGTCAAAACTTTTTTTCTTATAACTACGCGAAAATCACGTATTCTTGCTTAATACAGCGAAACAAGCTGTTTTAGACCAAAACGAGCTAAATCACAACACATCGGTTTTACAAGTCTTCCTCTGATACGCGTCAAAACTTTTTTCTCTTATAACTGCGCGAAAAGCATGTATTCGTGCTTAATACAACGAAACAAGTTGTTTTAGACCGAAACGAGCTAAATTTGAACACATCGGTTTTACAAGTGTCCCTGTGACACGCGTCAAAACTTTTTCTCTTATAACTGCGCGAAAAGCATGTATTCTTGCTTAATACAGCGAAACAAGCTGTTTTAGACCGAAACGAGCTAAATCACAACACATCGGTTTTACAAGTGTTCCTCTGATACGCGTCAAAACTTTTTGTCTTATAACTGCGCGAAAAGCATGTATTCTTGCTTAATACAAAGAAACAAGCTGTTTTAGACCGAAACGAGCTAAATCACAACACATCGGTTGTAAAAGTGTCCCTGTGACACGCGTCAAAACTTTCTCTCTTATAAATGTGCGAAAAGCATGTATTCTTGCTTAATACAGCGGAACAAGCTGTTTTAGACCGAAACGAGGTAAATCTGAGCACATCGGTTTCACAAGTGTCCCTGTGACACGCGTCAAAACTTTTTCTCTTATAACTGCGCGAAAATCACGTATTCTTGCTTAATACAGCGAAACAAGCTGTTTTAGACCGAAACGAGCTAAATCACAACACATCGGTTTTACAAGTGTCCCTGTGACACGCGTCAAAACTTTTTCTCTTTTAACTGCGCGAAAAGCATGTATTCTTGCTTAATACAGCGAAACAAGCTGTTTTAGACCGAAACGAGCTAAATAACAACACATCGGTTTTACAAGTGTTATTCTGATACGCGTCAAAACTTTTTCTCTTATAACTGCGCGAAAAGCATGTATTCTTGCTTAATACAACGAAACAAGCCGTTTTAGACCGAAACGAGCAAAATCACAACACATCGGTTTTACAAGTGTCCCTGTGACACGCGTCAAAACTTTTTCTCTTATAACTGCGCGAAAAGCATGTATTCTTGCTTAATACAACGAAACAAGCTTGTTTTAGACCGAAACGAGCTAAATCGCAACACATCGGTTTTACAAGTGTTCCTCTGACACGCGTCAAAACTTTTTTCTCTTATAACTGCGCGAAAAGCATGTATTCGTGCTTAATACAACGAAACAAGTTGTTTTAGACCGAAACGAGCTAAATTTGAACACATCGGTTTCACAAGTGTCTCTGTGACACGCGTCAAAACTTTTTCTCTTATAACTGCGCGAAAAGCATGTATTCTTGCTTAATACAGCGAAACAAGTTGTTTTAGACCGAAACGAGCTAAATCACAACACATCGGTTTTACAAGTGTTCCTCTGATACGCGTCAAAACTTTTTCTCTTATAACTGCGCGAAAAGCATGTATTCTTGCTTAATACAAAGAAACAAGCTGTTTTAGACCGAAACGAGCTAAATCTGAGCACATCTGTTTCACAAGTGTCCCTGTGACGCGCGTCAAAAGTTTTTGTCTTATAACTGCGCAAAAAGCATGTATTCTTGCTTACTACAGCGAAACAAGCTGTTTTAGACCGAAACGAGCTAAATCACAACACATCGGTTTTACAAGTGTTCCTCTGATACGCGTCAAAACTTTTTTTCTTATAACTGCGCGAAAAGCACGTATTCTTGCTTAATACAGCGAAACAAGCTGTTTTAGACCGAAACGAGCTAAATCTGAACACATCGGTTTTACAAGTGTTCCTCTGATACGCGTCAAAACTTTTTCTCCTATAACTGCGCGAAAAGCATGTATTCGTGCTTAATACAGCGAAACAAGCTGTTTTAGACCGAAACGAGCTAAATCGCAACACATCGGTTTTACAAGTGTTCCTCTGATACGCGTCAAAACTTTTTTCTCTTATAACTGCGCGAAAAGCATGTATTCGTGCTTAGTTCAACGAAACAAGCTGTTTTAGACCGAAACGAGGTAAATCTGAGCACATCGGTTTCACAAGTGTCCCTGTGACACGCGTCAAAACTTTTTCTCTTATAACTGCGCGAAAATCACGTATTCTTGCTTAATACAGCGAAACAAGCTGTTTTAGACCGAAACGAGCTAAATCACAACACATCGGTTTTACAAGTGTCCCTGTGACACGCGTCAAAACTTTTTCTCTTTTAACTGCGCGAAAAGCATGTATTCTTGCTTAATACAGCGAAACAAGCTGTTTTAGACCGAAACGAGCTAAATAACAACACATCGGTTTTACAAGTGTTATTCTGATACGCGTCAAAACTTTTTCTCTTATAACTGCGCGAAAAGCATGTATTCTTGCTTAATACAACGAAACAAGCTGTTTTAGACCGAAACGAGCAAAATCACAACACATCGGTTTTACAAGTGTCCCTGTGACAAGCGTCAAAACTTTTTCTCTTATAACTGCGCGAAAAGCATGTATTCTTGCTTAATACAACGAAACAAGCTGTTTTAGACCGAAACGAGCTAAATCGCAACACATCGGTTTTACAAGTGTTCCTCTGACACGCGTCAAAACTTTTTTCTCTTATAACTGCGCGAAAAGCATGTATTCGTGCTTAATACAACGAAACAAGTTGTTTTAGACCGAAACGAGCTAAATTTGAACACATCGGTTTTACAAGTGTCTCTGTGACACGCGTCAAAACTTTTTCTCTTATAACTGCGCGAAAAGCATGTATTCTTGCTTAATACAGCGAAACAAGTTGTTTTAGACCGAAACGAGCTAAATCACAACACGTCGGTTTTACAAGTGTTCCTCTGATACGCGTCAAAACTTTTTCTCTTATAACTGCGCGAAAAGCATGTATTCTTGCTTAATACAAAGAAACAAGCTGTTTTAGACCGAAACGAGCTAAATCTGAGCACATCTGTTTCACAAGTGTCCCTGTGACGCGCGTCAAAAGTTTTTGTCTTATAACTGCGCAAAAAGCATGTATTCTTGCTTACTACAGCGAAACAAGCTGTTTTAGACCGAAACGAGCTAAATCACAACACATCGGTTTTACAAGTGTTCCTCTGATACGCGTCAAAACTTTTTTTCTTATAACTGCGCGAAAAGCATGTATTCTTGCTTAATACAACGAAACAAGCTGTTTTAGACCGAAACGAGCTAAATCACAACACATCGGTTTTACAAGTGTCCCTGTGACACGCGTCTAATCTTTTTCTCTTATAACTGCGCGAAAAGCATGTATTCGTGCTTAATACAACGAAACAAGCTGTTTTACACCAAAACGAGCTAGATCTGAACACATCAGTTTTACAAGTGTCCCTGTGACACGCGTCAAAACTTTTTCTCTTGTAACTGCGCGAAAAGCACGTATTCTTGCTTAATACAGCGAAACAAGCTGTTTTAGACCGAAACGAGCTAAATCTGAACACATCGGTTTTACAAGTGTCCCTGTGACACGCGTCAAAACTTTTTCTCTTATACCTGCGCGAAAAGCATGTGTTCGTGCTTAATACAGCGAAACATGCTGTTTTAGACCGAAACGAGCTAAATCTGAACACATCGGTTTTACTAGTGTCCCTGTGACACGCGTCACAACCTTTTCTCTTATAACTGCGCGAAAAGCATGTATTCTTGCTTAATACAGCGAAACAAGCTGTTTTAGACCGAAACGAGTTAAATCACAACACATCGGTTTTACAAGTGTTCCTCTGATACGCGTCAAAACTTTTTTCTCTTATAACTGCGCGAAAAGCATGTATTCGTGCTTAGTTCAACGAAACAAGCTGTTTTAGACCGAAACGAGGTAAATCTGAGCACATCGGTTTCACAAGTGTCCCTGTGACACGCGTCAAAACGTTTTCTCTTATAACTGCGCGAAAAGCACGTATTCTTGCTTAATACAGCGAAACAAGCTGTTTTAGACCGAAACGAGCTAAATCACAACACATCGGTTTTACAAGTGTCCCTGTGACACGCGTCAAAACTTTTTCTCTTATAACTGCGCGAAAAGCATGTATTCTTGCTTAATACAGCGAAACAAGCTGTTTTAGACCGAAACGAGCTAAATCACAACACATCGGTTTTACTAGTGTCCCTGTGACACGCGTCACAACCTTTTCTCTTATAACTGCGCGAAAAGCATGTATTCTTGCTTAATACAGCGAAACAAGCTGTTTTAGACCGAAACGAGCTAAATCACAACACATCGGTTTTACTAGTGTTCCTCTGATACGCGTCTAAACTTTTTCTCATAACTGCGCGAAAAGCATGTATTCGTGCTTAATACAACGAAACAAGCTGTTTTACACCGAAACGAGCTAGATCTGAACACATCGGTTTTACAAGTGTCAGTTTGACACGCGTCAAAACTTTTTTTCTTATAACTACGCGAAAATCACGTATTCTTGCTTAATACAGCGAAACAAGCTGTTTTAGACCAAAACGAGCTAAATCACAACACATCGGTTTTACAAGTCTTCCTCTGATACGCGTCAAAACTTTTTTCTCTTATAACTGCGCGAAAAGCATGTATTCGTGCTTAATACAACGAAACAAGTTGTTTTAGACCGAAACGAGCTAAATTTGAACACATCGGTTTTACAAGTGTCCCTGTGACACGCGTCAAAACTTTTTCTCTTATAACTGCGCGAAAAGCATGTATTCTTGCTTAATACAGCGAAACAAGCTGTTTTAGACCGAAACGAGCTAAATCACAACACATCGGTTTTACAAGTGTTCCTCTGATACGCGTCAAAACTTTTTGTCTTATAACTGCGCGAAAAGCATGTATTCTTGCTTAATACAAAGAAACAAGCTGTTTTAGACCGAAACGAGCTAAATCACAACACATCGGTTGTAAAAGTGTCCCTGTGACACGCGTCAAAACTTTCTCTCTTATAAATGTGCGAAAAGCATGTATTCTTGCTTAATACAGCGGAACAAGCTGTTTTAGACCGAAACGAGGTAAATCTGAGCACATCGGTTTCACAAGTGTCCCTGTGACACGCGTCAAAACTTTTTCTCTTATAACTGCGCGAAAATCACGTATTCTTGCTTAATACAGCGAAACAAGCTGTTTTAGACCGAAACGAGCTAAATCACAACACATCGGTTTTACAAGTGTCCCTGTGACACGCGTCAAAACTTTTTCTCTTTTAACTGCGCGAAAAGCATGTATTCTTGCTTAATACAGCGAAACAAGCTGTTTTAGACCGAAACGAGCTAAATAACAACACATCGGTTTTACAAGTGTTATTCTGATACGCGTCAAAACTTTTTCTCTTATAACTGCGCGAAAAGCATGTATTCTTGCTTAATACAACGAAACAAGCCGTTTTAGACCGAAACGAGCAAAATCACAACACATCGGTTTTACAAGTGTCCCTGTGACACGCGTCAAAACTTTTTCTCTTATAACTGCGCGAAAAGCATGTATTCTTGCTTAATACAACGAAACAAGCTTGTTTTAGACCGAAACGAGCTAAATCGCAACACATCGGTTTTACAAGTGTTCCTCTGACACGCGTCAAAACTTTTTTCTCTTATAACTGCGCGAAAAGCATGTATTCGTGCTTAATACAACGAAACAAGTTGTTTTAGACCGAAACGAGCTAAATTTGAACACATCGGTTTCACAAGTGTCTCTGTGACACGCGTCAAAACTTTTTCTCTTATAACTGCGCGAAAAGCATGTATTCTTGCTTAATACAGCGAAACAAGTTGTTTTAGACCGAAACGAGCTAAATCACAACACATCGGTTTTACAAGTGTTCCTCTGATACGCGTCAAAACTTTTTCTCTTATAACTGCGCGAAAAGCATGTATTCTTGCTTAATACAAAGAAACAAGCTGTTTTAGACCGAAACGAGCTAAATCTGAGCACATCTGTTTCACAAGTGTCCCTGTGACGCGCGTCAAAAGTTTTTGTCTTATAACTGCGCAAAAAGCATGTATTCTTGCTTACTACAGCGAAACAAGCTGTTTTAGACCGAAACGAGCTAAATCACAACACATCGGTTTTACAAGTGTTCCTCTGATACGCGTCAAAACTTTTTTTCTTATAACTGCGCGAAAAGCATGTATTCTTGCTTAATACAACGAAACAAGCTGTTTTAGACCGAAACGAGCTAAATCACAACACATCGGTTTTACAAGTGTCCCTGTGACACGCGTCTAATCTTTTTCTCTTATAACTGCGCGAAAAGCATGTATTCGTGCTTAATACAACGAAACAAGCTGTTTTACACCAAAACGAGCTAGATCTGAACACATCAGTTTTACAAGTGTCCCTGTGACACGCGTCAAAACTTTTTCTCTTGTAACTGCGCGAAAAGCACGTATTCTTGCTTAATACAGCGAAACAAGCTGTTTTAGACCGAAACGAGCTAAATCTGAACACATCGGTTTTACAAGTGTCCCTGTGACACGCGTCAAAACTTTTTCTCTTATACCTGCGCGAAAAGCATGTGTTCGTGCTTAATACAACGAAACATGCTGTTTTAGACCGAAACGAGCTAAATCTGAACACATCGGTTTTACTAGTGTCCCTGTGACACGCGTCACAACCTTTTCTCTTATAACTGCGCGAAAAGCATGTATTCTTGCTTAATACAGCGAAACAAGCTGTTTTAGACCGAAACGAGTTAAATCACAACACATCGGTTTTACAAGTGTTCCTCTGATACGCGTCAAAACTTTTTTCTCTTATAACTGCGCGAAAAGCATGTATTCGTGCTTAGTTCAACGAAACAAGCTGTTTTAGACCGAAACGAGGTAAATCTGAGCACATCGGTTTCACAAGTGTCCCTGTGACACGCGTCAAAACTTTTTCTCTTATAACTGCGCGAAAAGCACGTATTCTTGCTTAATACAGCGAAACAAGCTGTTTTAGACCGAAACGAGCTAAATCACAACACATCGGTTTTACAAGTGTCCCTGTGACACGCGTCAAAACTTTTTCTCTTATAACTACGCGAAAAGCATGTATTCTTGCTTAATACAGCGAAACAAGCTGTTTTAGACCGAAACGAGCTAAATCACAACACATCGGTTTTACTAGTGTTCCTCTGATACGCGTCTAAACTTTTTCTCATAACTGCGCGAAAAGCATGTATTCGTGCTTAATACAACGAAACAAGCTGTTTTACACCGAAACGAGCTAGATCTGAACACATCGGTTTTACAAGTGTCAGTTTGACACGCGTCAAAACTTTTTTTCTTATAACTACGCGAAAATCACGTATTCTTGCTTAATACAGCGAAACAAGCTGTTTTAGACCAAAACGAGCTAAATCACAACACATCGGTTTTACAAGTCTTCCTCTGATACGCGTCAAAACTTTTTTCTCTTATAACTGCGCGAAAAGCATGTATTCGTGCTTAATACAACGAAACAAGTTGTTTTAGACCGAAACGAGCTAAATTTGAACACATCGGTTTTACAAGTGTCCCTGTGACACGCGTCAAAACTTTTTCTCTTATAACTGCGCGAAAAGCATGTATTCTTGCTTAATACAGCGAAACAAGCTGTTTTAGACCGAAACGAGCTAAATCACAACACATCGGTTTTACAAGTGTTCCTCTGATACGCGTCAAAACTTTTTGTCTTATAACTGCGCGAAAAGCATGTATTCTTGCTTAATACAAAGAAACAAGCTGTTCTAGACCGAAACGAGCTAAATCACAACACATCGGTTGTAAAAGTGTCCCTGTGACACGCGTCAAAACTTTCTCTCTTATAAATGTGCGAAAAGCATGTATTCTTGCTTAATACAGCGGAACAAGCTGTTTTAGACCGAAACGAGCTAAATCGCAACACATCGGTTTTACAAGTGTTCCTCTGATACGCGTCAAAACTTTTTTCTCTTATAACTGCGCGAAAAGCATGTATTCTTGCTTAATACAAAGAAACAAGCTGTTTTAGACCGAAACGAGCTAAATCTGAGCACATCTGTTTCACAAGTGTCCCTGTGACGCGCGTCAAAAGTTTTTGTCTTATAACTGCGCAAAAAGCATGTATTCTTGCTTACTACAGCGAAACAAGCTGTTTTAGACCGAAACGAGCTAAATCACAACACATCGGTTTTACAAGTGTTCCTCTGATACGCGTCAAAACTTTTTTTCTTATAACTGCGCGAAAAGCATGTATTCTTGCTTAATACAACGAAACAAGCTGTTTTAGACCGAAACGAGCTAAATCACAACACATCGGTTTTACAAGTGTCCCTGTGACACGCGTCTAATCTTTTTCTCTTATAACTGCGCGAAAAGCATGTATTCGTGCTTAATACAACGAAACAAGCTGTTTTACACCAAAACGAGCTAGATCTGAACACATCAGTTTTACAAGTGTCCCTGTGACACGCGTCAAAACTTTTTCTCTTGTAACTGCGCGAAAAGCACGTATTCTTGCTTAATACAGCGAAACAAGCTGTTTTAGACCGAAACGAGCTAAATCTGAACACATCGGTTTTACAAGTGTCCCTGTGACACGCGTCAAAACTTTTTCTCTTATACCTGCGCGAAAAGCATGTGTTCGTGCTTAATACAACGAAACATGCTGTTTTAGACCGAAACGAGCTAAATCTGAACACATCGGTTTTACTAGTGTCCCTGTGACACGCGTCACAACCTTTTCTCTTATAACTGCGCGAAAAGCATGTATTCTTGCTTAATACAGCGAAACAAGCTGTTTTAGACCGAAACGAGTTAAATCACAACACATCGGTTTTACAAGTGTTCCTCTGATACGCGTCAAAACTTTTTTCTCTTATAACTGCGCGAAAAGCATGTATTCGTGCTTAGTTCAACGAAACAAGCTGTTTTAGACCGAAACGAGGTAAATCTGAGCACATCGGTTTCACAAGTGTCCCTGTGACACGCGTCAAAACTTTTTCTCTTATAACTGCGCGAAAAGCACGTATTCTTGCTTAATACAGCGAAACAAGCTGTTTTAGACCGAAACGAGCTAAATCACAACACATCGGTTTTACAAGTGTCCCTGTGACACGCGTCAAAACTTTTTCTCTTATAACTGCGCGAAAAGCATGTATTCTTGCTTAATACAGCGAAACAAGCTGTTTTAGACCGAAACGAGCTAAATCACAACACATCGGTTTTACTAGTGTTCCTCTGATACGCGTCTAAACTTTTTCTCATAACTGCGCGAAAAGCATGTATTCGTGCTTAATACAACGAAACAAGCTGTTTTACACCGAAACGAGCTAGATCTGAACACATCGGTTTTACAAGTGTCAGTTTGACACGCGTCAAAACTTTTTTTCTTATAACTACGCGAAAATCACGTATTCTTGCTTAATACAGCGAAACAAGCTGTTTTAGACCAAAACGAGCTAAATCACAACACATCGGTTTTACAAGTCTTCCTCTGATACGCGTCAAAACTTTTTTCTCTTATAACTGCGCGAAAAGCATGTATTCGTGCTTAATACAACGAAACAAGTTGTTTTAGACCGAAACGAGCTAAATTTGAACACATCGGTTTTACAAGTGTCCCTGTGACACGCGTCAAAACTTTTTCTCTTATAACTGCGCGAAAAGCATGTATTCTTGCTTAATACAGCGAAACAAGCTGTTTTAGACCGAAACGAGCTAAATCACAACACATCGGTTTTACAAGTGTTCCTCTGATACGCGTCAAAACTTTTTGTCTTATAACTGCGCGAAAAGCATGTATTCTTGCTTAATACAAAGAAACAAGCTGTTTTAGACCGAAACGAGCTAAATCACAACACATCGGTTGTAAAAGTGTCCCTGTGACACGCGTCAAAACTTTCTCTCTTATAAATGTGCGAAAAGCATGTATTCTTGCTTAATACAGCGGAACAAGCTGTTTTAGACCGAAACGAGCTAAATCGCAACACATCGGTTTTACAAGTGTTCCTCTGATACGCGTCAAAACTTTTTTCTCTTATTACTGCGCGAAAAGCATGTATTCGTGCTTAGTTCAACGAAACAAGCTGTTTTAGGCCGAAACGAGGTAAACATGAGCACATCTGTTTCACAAGTGTCCCTGTGACACGCGTCAAAACATTTTGTCTTATAACTGCGCGAAAAGCACGTATTCTTGCTTAATACAGCGAAACAAGCTGTTTTAGACAGAAACGAGCTAAATCTGAACACATCGGTTTTACAAGTGTCCCTGGGACACGCGTCAAAACGTTTTCTCTTATACCTGCGCGAAAAGCATGTATTCGTGCTTAATACAGCGAAACTTGCTGTTTTAGACCGAAACGAGCTAAATCTGAACACATCGGTTTTACTAGTGTCCCTGTGACACGCTTCACAACCTTTTCTCTTATAACTGCGCGAAAAGCATGTATTCTTGCTTAATACAGCGAAACAAGCTGTTTTAGACCGAAACGAGCTAAATCTGAACACATCGGTTTTACTAGTGTCCCTGTGACACGCGTCACAACCTTTTCTCTTATAACTGCGCGAAAAGCATGTATTCTTGCTTAATACAGCGAAACAAGCTGTTTTAGACCGAAACGAGTTAAATCACAACACATCGGTTTTACAAGTGTTCCTCTGATACGCGTCAAAACTTTTTCTCCTATAACTGCGCGAAAAGCATGTATTCGTGCTTAATACAGCGAAACAAGCTGTTTTAGACCGAAACGAGCTAAATCGCAACACATCGGTTTTACAAGTGTTCCTCTGATACGCGTCAAAACTTTTTTCTCTTATAACTGCGCGAAAAGCATGTATTCGTGCTTAGTTCAACGAAACAAGCTGTTTTAGACCGAAACGAGGTAAATCTGAGCACATCGGTTTCACAAGTGTCCCTGTGACACGCGTCAAAACTATTTCTCTTATAACTGCGCGAAAAGCACGTATTCTTGCTTAATACAGCGAAACAAGCTGTTTTAGACCGAAACGAGCTAAATCACAACACATCGGTTTTACAAGTGTCCCTGTGACGTGGCTTTTTGGGCTTGTTGGTACATAGTTCCAATACACTGTGTAGCGCAGCAAAAGACGAGGACACAAGAGACGAGAGACGAACACCACGAGCGCTAACTTCCAACAAATTTTATTCTCCTGAAGCATCACATTTATACACCAGAAAACAGTAATCACACGTGCGAACAGTATCGATTTCTTAGAAAAACGAGCTCTTTATCTGAGAGGAGAATGGAAGGTGTGCTAACACACGAGCATCCTGACCTATTTATCTTTTCGGCTTCAATGATTTCGCGCGTTAACCTTTCTCTACTTTTTCCTATCACAAGACTTTTATCAAAGAAAGGCTTACAGGATTTTGACTTGCATGCGAGAATGTGGTCAACTAGCGATCCGCCTTGCCCGTTTCTGACGTTGCGAGCGTGTTCCATTAGGCGCTCGTTCAGACATCTCCCCGTCTGGCCGATATAGTGTTTCCCGCATGACAAGGGAATTTGATATACAACACCTTCATCGCACGTGACGTAGGGCTTCTGGTGCCTAGTTGCGCATCCGCGCGCTTTGTTGGTGTTGGTGTTTCCCAGTTTGCACAACGTTGCAAGTTTTTTCGGCGCCGAGAACACGACGGTCGCATTCGCTCGTTGACCAATTCTTTTTAAATTGTGGGAAATCTTGTGTAGATACGGTAATACAACAAGGTTTTTTCGTTCATGAGGAACTGGGTTTGGATTACATTGATTGTCTGGTTTCATTCTCTTAACAAGTTTTTCCGCAACGGAAACTTGAACATGGGAGGGGTATCCGGCATTAGTAAGCCTATTGGACTGCTCTTGAAAACTATCGGTCATCATGTGCGGACAAGATTTCTGGAGAGCATTCCGAAAACATAAATTGACAATACCTCTTTTTATCAGTTTTGAATGAGCGGAGTGATATGGCAGCATCGGCTTGTTGCTTCGCGGCTGGTAGGCCCAGCATATGTGATGAGCGTGAAAGGTGAAGTTAATATCTAAAAATCTAATGGAGTTATCGATGGGCAATTCGCATGTTAAAACAAGCGGTTTAAATTGTTCTGTCATGGTAGTTACAATGCTATGAGCCTTTGACTCAAGTGAGCCTTGGTCACACTTAACAAGAATAAAAAAGTCATCAACAAATCTAAAGACCTTGATTACGTCCAAGCTGTCAAGGCGGCTGGAAACAGCCTTGTCAAGTTTTGCTAAAAACAGATTACTCAGAATTGGCGCTATGCACGACCCGATGCATATCCCTTCTTTCTGAAGGTAGGGTTTTCCTTCCCAGTTAATGAACGTTGACTGCAAGTAAATAGCTAAAATTTCTAAAAAACTGCTCGCCGACACACCCGCCGCATTCTGGAAAGCAACACATCCGAACTCATCTATGCACTCCTCTACACAGCACAGCACCTTGTCGTTCGGCAGCGAGTAATACAGATCCTGAACATCCACTGAAAATGCAACCATGCTGTTATCAGAGCGCGACCGAACAAAGTCTAAAATTTCGTCAGATTTCTTAACCATAAAGGGGTCGTCAAGTGGTAAAAGGTTAAGTTTGCTTTGTAAGTACATTGAAACCGTTTTTTGCCATGTGCCAGATTCAGAGATGATCACCCTGAATGGTTTTTCCGGTTTATGGGTTTTTGCACTGAAAAAGACGTCTAAAAAATCTTTTCGTGCATCGCCTATTTCTTTAGCCAGCTTGGTAAGGTTTAACTTGTTGCATAGCTTCTTCGCTTTAGCTTTTACTTTTGACATCACTACTTTGTTGCGGGAGTTAAATACAGACGACACGGCTTCGTCAGCCTTGGATTTGTAAATTTCACAGGATATAATCGCAAAGCCACCTTCTTTGTCAGCAGGCAGCACGACCAGGTCCTGTTCCTTGATGAAGGACTCGACGCGTTTGAGGGGTAGCTTGGAAGATCCTGGCTTTGAGCACTGCAAAACGTCGACTCCTTCTGAAATGCAGCGGTCGTATTCCAGTTGCGTTGCACGCTGCGATACTTGGCGTACCATCGCAAGTAGTTGAGCAGCTGACGGCTTGGGCTCCACAGCAAACTTTGGTCCTAACGATAGAACCCTTGACACGTCATCCGGTAGATCATCACATATGCTGGGCCTACCAGCCGCGAAGCAACAAGCCGATGCTGCCATATCACTCCGCTCATTCAAAACTGATAAAAAGAGGTATTGTCAATTTATGTTTTCGGAATGCTCTCCAGAAATCTTGTCCGCACATGATGACCGATAGTTTTCAAGAGCAGTCCAATAGGCTTACTAATGCCGGATACCCCTCCCATGTTCAAGTTTCCGTTGCGGAAAAACTTGTTAAGAGAATGAAACCAGACAATCAATGTAATCCAAACCCAGTTCCTCATGAACGAAAAAACCTTGTTGTATTACCGTATCTACACAAGATTTCCCACAATTTAAAAAGAATTGGTCAACGAGCGAATGCGACCGTCGTGTTCTCGGCGCCGAAAAAAACTTGCAACGTTGTGCAAACTGGGAAAAACCAACACCAACAAAGCGCGCGGATGCGCAACTAGGCACCAGAAGCCCTACGTCACGTGCGATGAAGGTGTTGTATATCAAATTCCCTTGTCATGCGGGAAACACTATATCGGCCAGACGGGGAGATGTCTGAACGAGCGCCTAATGGAACACGCTCGCAACGTCAGAAACGGGCAAGGCGGATCGCTAGTTGACCACATTCTCGCATGCAAGTCAAAATCCTGTAAGCCTTTCTTTGATAAAAGTCTTGTGATAGGAAAAAGTAGAGAAAGGTTAACGCGCGAAATCATTGAAGCCGAAAAGATAAATAGGTCAGGATGCTCGTGTGTTAGCACACCTTCCATTCTCCTCTCAGATAAAGAGCTCGTTTTTCTAAGAAATCGATACTGTTCGCACGTGTGATTACTGTTTTCTGGTGTATAAATGTGATGCTTCAGGAGAATAAAATTTGTTGGAAGTTAGCGCTCGTGGTGTTCGTCTCTCGTCTCTTGTGTCCTCGTCTTTTGCTGCGCTACACAGTGTATTGAATATTGTCCCTGTGACACGCGTCAAAACTTTTTCTCTTAGAACTGCGCGAAAAGCATGTATTCTTGCTTAATACAACGAAACAAGCTGTTTTAGACCGAAACGAGCTAAATCACAACACATCGGTTTTACAAGTGTTATTCTAATACGCGTCAAAACTTTTTCTCTTATAACTGCGCGAAAAGCATGTATTCTTGCTTAATACAACGAAACAAGCTGTTTTAGACCGAAACGAGCTAAATCACAACACATCGGTTTTAGAAGTGTCCCTGAGACACGCGTCAAAACTTTTTCTCTTATAACTGAGGGAAAAGCATGTATTCTTGCTTAATACAACGAAACAAGCTGTTTTAGACCGAAACGAGCTAAATCACAACACATCGGTTTTACAAGTGTTCCTCTGATACGCTTCAAAACTTTTTCTCTTATAACTGCGCGAAAAGCATGTATTCTTGCTTAATACAGCGAAACAAGCTGTTTTAGACCAAAACGAGCTAAATCACAACACATCGGTTTTACAAGTGTTCCTCTGATACGCGTCAAAACTTTTTCTCTTATAACTGCGCGAAAAGCATGTATTCTTGCTTAATACAACTAAACAAGCTGTTTTAGACCGAAACGAGCTAAATCACAACACATCGGTTTTACAAGTGTTTCTCTGATACGCGTCAAAACTTTTTTCTCTTATAACTGCGCGAAAAGATTATATTCGTGCTTAGTTCAACGAAACAAGCTGTTTTAGACCGAAACGAGGTAAATCTGAACACATTGGTTTTACAAGTGTTCCTCTGATACGCGTCAAAACTTTTTCTCTGATAACTGCGCGAAAAGAATGTATTCTTGCTTAATACAACGAAACAAGCTGTTTTAGACCGAAACGAGCCAAATCACAACACATCGGTATTACAATTGTTCCACGTGATACTCGTCAAAACGTTTTCTCTAATAACTGCGCGAAAAGCATGTATTCTTGCTTAATACAGCGAAACAAGCTGTTTTAGACCGAAACGAGCTAAATCACAACACATCGGTTTTACAAGTGTTCCTCTGATACGCGTCAAAACTTTTTCTCTTATAACTGCGCGCAAAAGCATGTATTCTTGATTAATACAACGAAACAAGCTGTTTTAGACCGAAACGAGCTAAATCACAACACATCGGTTTTACTAGTGTTCCTCTGATACGCGTCTAAACTTTTTCTCATAACTGCGCGAAAAGCATGTATTCGTGCTTAATACAACGAAACAAGCTGTTTTACACCAAAACGAGCTAGATCTGAACACATCGGTTTTACAAGTGTCAGTGTGACACGCGTCAAATCTTTTTTTCTTATAACTACGCGAAAATCACGTATTCTTGCTTAATACAGCGAAACAAGCTGTTTTAGACCAAAACGAGCTAAATCACAACACATCGGTTTTACAAGACTTCCTCTGATACGCGTCAAAACTTTTTTCTCTTATAACTGCGCGAAAAACATGTATTCGTGCTTAATACAACGAAACAAGTTGTTTTAGACCGAAACGAGCTAAATTTGAACACATCGGTTTTACAAGTGTCCCTGTGACACGCGTCAAAACTTTTTCTCTTATAACTGCGCGAAAAGCATGTATTCTTGCTTAATACAGCGAAACAAGCTGTTTTAGACCGAAACGAGGTAAATCTGAACACATTGGTTTTACAAGTTTTCCTCTGATACGCGTCAAAACTTTTTCTCTGATAACTGCGCGAAAAGAATGTATTCTTGCTTAATACAACGAAACAAGCTGTTTTAGACCGAAACGAGCCAAATCACAGCACATCGGTATTACAATTGTTCCACGTGATACTCGTCAAAACTTTTTCTCTTATAACTGCGCGAAAAGCATGTATTCGTGCTTAATACAACGAAACAAGTTTTACACCAAAACGAGCTAGATCTGAACACATCGGTTTTACAAGTGTCCCTGTGACACGCGTCCAAACTTTTTCTCTTGTAACTGCGCGAAAAGCACGTATTTTTGCTTAATGCAGCGAAACAAGCTGTTTTAGACAGAAACGAGCTAAATCTGAACACATCGGTTTTACAAGTGTCCCTGTGACACGCGTCAAAACTTTTTCTCTTATACCTGCGCGAAAAGCATGTATTCGTGCTTAATACAGCGAAACTTGCTGTTTTAGACCGAAACGAGCTAAATCACAACACATCGGTTTTACAAGTGTCCCTGTGACACGCGTCAAAACTTTTTCTCTTATAACTGCGCGAAAAGCATGTATTCTTGCTTAATACAGCGAAACAAGCTGTTTTAGACCGAAACGAGCTAAATAACAACACATCGGTTTTACAAGTGTTATTCTGATACGCGTCAAAACTTTTTCTCTTATAACTGCGCGAAAAGCATGTATTCTTGCTTAATACAACGAAACAAGCTGTTTTAGACCGAAACGAGCTAAATCACAACACATCGGTTTTACAAGTGTCCCTGTGACACGCGTCAAAACTTTTTCTCTTATAACTGCGCGAAAAGCATGTATTCTTGCTTAATACAACGAAACAAGCTGTTTTAGACCGAAACGAGCTAAATCGCAACACATCGGTTTTACAAGTGTTCCTCTGACACACGTCAAAACTTTTTTCTCTTATAACTGCGCGAAAAGCATGTATTCGTGCTTAATACAACGAAACAAGTTGTTTTAGACCGAAACGAGCTAAATTTGAACACATCGGTTTTACAAGTGTCCCTGTGACACGCGTCAAAACTTTTTCTGTTATAACTGCGCGAAAAGCATGTATTCTTGCTTAATACAGCGAAACAAGTTGT
Source organism: Amblyomma americanum (assembly GCF_052857255.1). NCBI lineage: Eukaryota > Metazoa > Arthropoda > Arachnida > Ixodida > Ixodidae > Amblyomma > Amblyomma americanum. The sequence goes on from NW_027526604.1 coordinate 167,514, forward strand.
TTTAGACCAAAACGAGCTAAATCACAACACATCGGTTTTACAAGTGTTCCTCTGATACGCGTCAAAACTTTTTTTCTTATAATTGCGCGAAAAGCATGTATTCTTGCCTAATACAACGAAACAAGCTGTTTTAGACCGAAACGAGCTAAATCACAACACATCGGTTTTACAAGTGTCCCTGTGACACGCGTCTAATCTTTTTCTCTTATAACTGCGCGAAAAGCATGTATTCGTGCTTAATACAACGAAACAAGCTGTTTTACACCAAAACGAGCTAGATCTGAACACATCGGTTTTACAAGTGTCCCTGTGACACGCGTCAAAACTTTTTCTCTTGTAACTGCGCGAAAAGCACGTATTCTTGCTTAATACAGCGAAACAAGCTGTTTTAGACCGAAACGAGCTAAATCTGAACACATCGGTTTTACAAGTGTCCCTGTGACACGCTTCAAAACTTTTTCTCTTATACCTGCGCGAAAAGCATGTATTCGTGCTTAATACAGCGAAACATGCTGTTTTAGACCGAAACGAGCTAAATCTGAACACATCGGTTTTACTAGTGTCCCTGTGACACGCGTCACAACCTTTTCTCTTATAACTGCGCAAAAAGCATGTATTCTTGCTTAATACAGCGAAACAAGCTGTTTCAGACCGAAACGAGTTAAATCACAACACATCGGTTTTACAAGTGTTCCTCTGATACGCGTCAAAACTTTTTCTCCTATAACTGCGCGAAAAGCATGTATTCGTGCTTAATACAGCGAAACAAGCTGTTTTAGACCGAAACGAGCTAAATCGCAACACATCGGTTTTACAAGTGTTCCTCTGATACGCGTCAAAACTTTTTTCTCTTATAACTGCGCGAAAAGCATGTATTCGTGCTTAGTTCAACGAAACAAGCTGTTTTAGACCGAAACGAGGTAAATCTGAGCACATCGGTTTCACAAGTGTCCCTGTGACACGCGTCAAAACTTTTTCTCTTATAACTGCGCGAAAATCACGTATTCTTGCTTAATACAGCGAAACAAGCTGTTTTAGACCGAAACGAGCTAAATCACAACACATCGGTTTTACAAGTGTCCCTGTGACACGCGTCAAAACTTTTTCTCTTTTAACTGCGCGAAAAGCATGTATTCTTGCTTAATACAGCGAAACAAGCTGTTTTAGACCGAAACGAGCTAAATAACAACACATCGGTTTTACAAGTGTTATTCTGATACGCGTCAAAACTTTTTCTCTTATAACTGCGCGAAAAGCATGTATTCTTGCTTAATACAACGAAACAAGCTGTTTTAGACCGAAACGAGCTAAATCGCAACACATCGGTTTTACAAGTGTTCCTCTGACACGCGTCAAAACTTTTTTCTCTTATAACTGCGCGAAAAGCATGTATTCGTGCTTAATACAACGAAACAAGTTGTTTTAGACCGAAACGAGCTAAATTTGAACACATCGGTTTTACAAGTGTCTCTGTGACACGCGTCAAAACTTTTTCTCTTATAACTGCGCGAAAAGCATGTATTCTTGCTTAATACAGCGAAACAAGTTGTTTTAGACCGAAACGAGCTAAATCACAACACATCGGTTTTACAAGTGTTCCTCTGATACGCGTCAAAACTTTTTCTCTTATAACTGCGCGAAAAGCATGTATTCTTGCTTAATACAAAGAAACAAGCTGTTTTAGACCGAAACGAGCTAAATCGCAACACATCGGTTTTACAAATGTTCCTCTGATACGCGTCAAAACTTTTTTCTCTTATAACTGCGCGAAAAGCATGTATTCGTGCTTAGTTCAACGAAACAAGCTGTTTTAGACCGAAACGTGGTAAATCTGAGCACATCTGTTTCACAAGTGTCCCTGTGACGCGCGTCAAAAGTTTTTGTCTTATATCTGCGCAAAAAGCATGTATTCTTGCTTACTACAGCGAAACAAGCTGTTTTAGACCGAAACGAGCTAAATCACAACACATCGGTTTTACAAGTGTTCCTCTGATACGCGTCAAAACTTTTTTTCTTATAACTGTGCGAAAAGCATGTATTCTTGCTTAATACAACGAAACAAGCTGTTTTAGACCGAAACGAGCTAAATCACAACACATCGGTTTTACAAGTGTCCCTGTGACACGCGTCAAAACTTTTTCTCTTGTAACTGCGCGAAAAGCACGTATTCTTGCTTAATACAGCGAAACAAGCTGTTTTAGACCGAAACGAGCTAAATCTGAACACATCGGTTTTACAAGTGTCCCTGTGACACGCGTCAAAACTTTTTCTCTTATACCTGCGCGAAAAGCATGTGTTCGTGCTTAATACAGCGAAACATGCTGTTTTAGACCGAAACGAGCTAAATCTGAACACATCGGTTTTACTAGTGTCCCTGTGACACGCGTCACAACCTTTTCTCTTATAACTGCGCGAAAAGCATGTATTCTTGCTTAATACAGCGAAACAAGCTGTTTTAGACCGAAACGAGTTAAATCACAACACATCGGTTTTACAAGTGTTCCTCTGATACGCGTCAAAACTTTTTTCTCTTATAACTGCGCGAAAAGCATGTATTCGTGCTTAGTTCAACGAAACAAGCTGTTTTAGACCGAAACGAGGTAAATCTGAGCACATCGGTTTCACAAGTGTCCCTGTGACACGCGTCAAAACTTTTTCTCTTATAACTGCGCGAAAAGCACGTATTCTTGCTTAATACAGCGAAACAAGCTGTTTTAGACCGAAACGAGCTAAATCACAACACATCGGTTTTACAAGTGTCCCTGTGACACGCGTCAAAACTTTTTCTCTTATAACTGCGCGAAAAGCATGTATTCTTGCTTAATACAGCGAAACAAGCTGTTTTAGACCGAAACGAGCTAAATCACAACACATCGGTTTTACTAGTGTCCCTGTGACACGCGTCACAACCTTTTCTCTTATAACTGCGCGAAAAGCATGTATTCTTGCTTAATACAGCGAAACAAGCTGTTTTAGACCGAAACGAGCTAAATCACAACACATCGGTTTTACTAGTGTTCCTCTGATACGCGTCTAAACTTTTTCTCATAACTGCGCGAAAAGCATGTATTCGTGCTCAATACAACGAAACAAGCTGTTTTACACCGAAACGAGCTAGATCTGAACACATCGATTTTACAAGTGTCAGTTTGACACGCGTCAAAACTTTTTTTCTTATAACTACGCGAAAATCACGTATTCTTGCTTAATACAGCGAAACAAGCTGTTTTAGACCAAAACGAGCTAAATCACAACACATCGGTTTTACAAGTCTTCCTCTGATACGCGTCAAAACTTTTTTCTCTTATAACTGCGCGAAAAGCATGTATTCGTGCTTAATACAACGAAACAAGTTGTTTTAGACCGAAACGAGCTAAATTTGAACACATCGGTTTTACAAGTGTCCCTGTGACACGCGTCAAAACTTTTTCTCTTATAACTGCGCGAAAAGCATGTATTCTTGCTTAATACAGCGAAACAAGCTGTTTTAGACCGAAACGAGCTAAATCACAACACATCGGTTTTACAAGTGTTCCTCTGATACGCGTCAAAACTTTTTGTCTTATAACTGCGCGAAAAGCATGTATTCTTGCTTAATACAAAGAAACAAGCTGTTTTAGACCGAAACGAGCTAAATCACAACACATCGGTTGTAAAAGTGTCCCTGTGACACGCTTCAAAACTTTCTCTCTTATAAATGTGCGAAAAGCATGTATTCTTGCTTAATACAGCGGAACAAGCTGTTTTAGACCGAAACGAGCTAAATCGCAACACATCGGTTTTACAAGTGTTCCTCTGATACGCGTCAAAACTTTTTTCTCTTATTACTGCGCGAAAAGCATGTATTCGTGCTTAGTTCAACGAAACAAGCTGTTTTAGGCCGAAACGAGGTAAACATGAGCACATCTGTTTCACAAGTGTCCCTGTGACACGCGTCAAAACTTTTTGTCTTATAACTGCGCGAAAAGCATGTATTCTTGCTTACTACAGCGAAACAAGCTGTTTTAGACCGAAACGAGCTAAATCACAACACATCGGTTTTACAAGTGTTCCTCTGATACGCGTCAAAACTTTTTTTCTTATAACTGCGCGAAAAGCATGTATTCTTGCTTAATACAACGAAACAAGCTGTTTTAGACCGAAACGAGCTAAATCACAACACATCGGTTTTACAAGTGTTCCTCTGATACGCGTCTAAACTTTTTCTCTTATAACTGCGCGAAAAGCATGTATTCGTGCTTAATACAACGAAACAAGTTTTACACCAAAACGAGCTAGATCTGAACACATCGGTTTTACAAGTGTCCCTGTGACACGCGTCCAAACGTTTTCTCTTATACCTGCGCGAAAAGCATGTATTCGTGCTTAATACAGCGAAACTTGCTGTTTTAGACCGAAACGAGCTAAATCTGAACACATCGGTTTTACTAGTGTCCCTGTGACACGCTTCACAACCTTTTCTCTTATAACTGCGCGAAAAGCATGTATTCTTGCTTAATACAGCGAAACAAGCTGTTTTAGACCGAAACGAGCTAAATCTGAACACATCGGTTTTACTAGTGTCCCTGTGACACGCGTCACAACCTTTTCTCTTATAACTGCGCGAAAAGCATGTATTATTGCTTAATACAGCGAAACAAGCTGTTTTAGACCGAAACGAGTTAAATCACAACACATCGGTTTTACAAGTGTTCCTCTGATACGCGTCAAAACTTTTTCTCCTATAACTGCGCGAAAAGCATGTATTCGTGCTTAATACAGCGAAACAAGCTGTTTTAGACCGAAACGAGCTAAATCGCAACACATCGGTTTTACAAGTGTTCCTCTGATACGCGTCAAAACTTTTTTCTCTTATAACTGCGCGAAAAGCATGTATTCGTGCTTAGTTCAACGAAACAAGCTGTTTTAGACCGAAACGAGGTAAATCTGAGCACATCGGTTTCACAAGTGTCCCTGTGACACGCGTCAAAACTATTTCTCTTATAACTGCGCGAAAAGCACGTATTCTTGCTTAATACAGCGAAACAAGCTGTTTTAGACCGAAACGAGCTAAATCACAACACATCGGTTTTACAAGTGTCCCTGTGACACGCGTCAAAACTTTTTCTCTTATAACTGCGCGAAAAGCATGTATTCTTGCTTAATACAGCGAAACAAGCTGTTTTAGACCGAAACGAGCTAAATCACAACACATCGGTTTTACAAGTGTTATTCTAATACGCGTCAAAACTTTTTCTCTTATAACTGCGCGAAAAGCATGTATTCTTGCTTAATACAACGAAACAAGCTGTTTTAGACCGAAACGAGCTAAATCACAACACATCGGTTTTAGAAGTGTCCCTGAGACACGCGTCAAAACTTTTTCTCTTATAACTGAGGGAAAAGCATGTATTCTTGCTTAATACAACGAAACAAGCTGTTTTAGACCGAAACGAGCTAAATCACAACACATCGGTTTTACAAGTGTTCCTCTGATACGCTTCAAAACTTTTTCTCTTATAACTGCGCGAAAAGAATGTATTCTTGCTTAATACAACGAAACAAGCTGTTTTAGACCGAAACGAGCCAAATCACAACACATCGGTATTACAATTGTTCCACGTGATACTCGTCAAAACTTTTTCTCTAATAACTGCGCGAAAAGCATGTATTCTTGCTTAATACAGCGAAACAAGCTGTTTTAGACCGAAACGAGCTAAATCACAACACATCGGTTTTACAAGTGTTCCTCTGATACGCGTCAAAACTTTTTCTCTTATAACTGCGCGCAAAAGCATGTATTCTTGATTAATACAACGAAACAAGCTGTTTTAGACCGAAACGAGCTAAATCACAACACATCGGTTTTACTAGTGTTCCTCTGATACGCGTCTAAACTTTTTCTCATAACTGCGCGAAAAGCATGTATTCGTGCTTAATACAACGAAACAAGCTGTTTTACACCAAAACGAGCTAGATCTGAACACATCGGTTTTACAAGTGTCAGTGTGACACGCGTCAAATCTTTTTTCTTATAACTACGCGAAAATCACGTATTCTTGCTTAATACAGCGAAACAAGCTGTTTTAGACCAAAACGAGCTAAATCACAACACATCGGTTTTACAAGTCTTCCTCTGATACGCGTCAAAACTTTTTTCTCTTATAACTGCGCGAAAAACATGTATTCGTGCTTAATACAACGAAACAATTTGTTTTAGACCGAAACGAGCTAAATTTGAACACATCGGTTTTACAAGTGTCCCTGTGACACGCGTCAAAACTTTTTCTCTTATAACTGCGCGAAAAGCATGTATTCTTGCTTAATACAGCGAAACAAGCTGTTTTAGACCGAAACGAGGTAAATCTGAACACATTGGTTTTACAAGTTTTCCTCTGATACGCGTCAAAACTTTTTCTCTGATAACTGCGCGAAAAGAATGTATTCTTGCTTAATACAACGAAACAAGCTGTTTTAGACCGAAACGAGCCAAATCACAGCACATCGGTATTACAATTGTTCCACGTGATACTCGTCAAAACTTTTTCTCTAATAACTGCGCGAAAAGCATGTATTCTTGCTTAATACAGCGAAACAAGCTGTTTTAGACCGAAACGAGCTAAATCACAACACATCGGTTTTACAAGTGTTCCTCTGATACGCGTCAAAACTTTTTCTCATAACTGCGCGAAAAGCATGTATTCGTGCTTAATACAACGAAACAAGCTGTTTTACACCAAAACGAGCTAGATCTGAACACATCGGTTTTACAAGTGTCAGTGTGACACGCGTCAAAACTTTTTTTCTTATAACTACGCGAAAATCACGTATTCTTGCTTAATACAACGAAACAAGCTGTTTTAGACCGAAACGAGCTAAATCACAACACATCGGTTTTACAAGTGTTCCTCTGATACGCGTCAAAACTTTGTCTTATAACTGCGCGAAAAGCATGTATTCTTGCTTAATACAAAGAAACAAGCTGTTTTAGACCTAAACGAGCTAAATCACAACACATCGGTTTTACAAGTGTCCCTGTGACACGCGTCAAAACTTTTTCTCTTATAACTGCGCGAAAAGCATGTATTCTTGCTTAATACAGCGAAACGAGCTGTTTTAGACCAAAACGAGTTAAATCACAACACATCGGTTTTACAAGTGTTCCTCTGATACGCGTCAAAACTTTTTCTCTTATAACTGCGCGAAAAGCATGTATTCTTGCTAATACAACGAAACAAGCTGTTTTAAACCGAAACGAGCTAAATCACAACACATCGGTTTTACAAGTGTTTCTCTTATACGCGTCAAAACTTTTTTCTCTTATAACTGCGCGAAAAGCATGTATTCGTGCTTAGTTCAACGAAACAAGCTGTTTTAGACCGAAACGAGGTAAATCTGAACACATTGGTTTTACAAGTTTTCCTCTGATACGCGTCAAAACTTTTTCTCTGATAACTGCGCGAAAAGAATGTATTTTTGCTTAATACAACGAAACAAGCTGTTTTAGACCGAAACGAGCCAAATCACAGCACATCGGTATTACAATTGTTCCACGTGATACTCGTCAAACTTTTTCTCTAATAACTGCGCGAAAAGCATGTATTCTTGCTTAATACAGCGAAACAAGCTGTTTTAGACCGAAACGAGCTAAATCACAACACATCGGTTTTACAAGTGTTCCTCTGATACGCGTCAAAACTTTTTCTCTTATAACTGCGCGAAAAGCATGTATTCTTGATTAATACAACGAAACAAGCTGTTTTAGACCGAAACGAGCTAAATCACAACACATCGGTTTTACTAGTGTTCCTCTGATACGCTTCTAAACTTTTTCTCATAACTGCGCGAAAAGCATGTATTCGTGCTTAATACAACGAAACAAGCTGTTTTACACCAAAACGAGCTAGATCTGAACACATCGGTTTTACAAGTGTCAGTGTGACACGCGTCAAAACTTTTTTTCTTATAACTACGCGAAAATCACGTATTCTTGCTTAATACAGCGAAACAAGCTGTTTTAGACCAAAACGAGCTAAATCACAACACATCGGTTTTACGTCTTCCTCTGATACGCGTCAAAACTTTTTCTCTTATAACTGCGCGAAAAGCATGTATTCTTGCTTAATACAACGAAACAAGCTGTTTTAGACCGAAACGAGCTAAATCACAACACATCGATTTTACAAGTGTTCCTCTGATACGCGTCAAAACTTTTTTTCTTATAACTGCGCGAAAAGCATGTATTCTTGCTTAATACAACGGAACAAGCTGTTTTAGACCGAAACGAGCTAAATCACAACACATCGGTTTTACAAGTGTTCCTCTGATACGCGTCTAAACTTTTTCTCTTATAACTGCGCGAAAAGCATGTATTCGTGCTTAATACAACGAAACAAGTTTTACACCAAAACGAGCTAGATCTGAACACATCGGTTTTACAAGTGTCCCTGTGACACGCGTCCAAACTTTTTCTCTTGTAACTGCGCGAAAAGCACTTATTCTTGCTTAATGCAGCGAAACAAGCTGTTTTAGACAGAAACGAGCTAAATCTGAACACATCGGTTTTACAAGTGTCCCTGTGACACGCGTCAAAGCTTTTTCTCTTATACCTGCGCGAAAAGCATGTATTCGTGCTTAATACAGCGAAACTTGCTGTTTTAGACCGAAACGAGCTAAATCTGAACACATCGGTTTTACTAGTGTCCCTGTGACACGCGTCACAACCTTTTCTCTTATAACTGCGCGAAAAGCATGTATTCTTGCTTAATACAGCGAAACAAGCTGTTTTAGACCGAAACGAGCTAAATCTGAACACATCGGTTTTACTAGTGTTCCTCTGATACGCGTCTAAACTTTTTCTCATAACTGCGCGTAGCATGTATTCGTGCTTAATACAACGAAACAAGCTGTTTTACACCAAAACGAGCTAGATCTGAACACATCGGTTTTACAAGTGTCAGTGTGACACGCGTCAAAACTTTTTTTCTTTTAACTACGCGAAAATCACGTATTCTTGCTTAATACAGCGAAACAAGCTGTTTTAGACCAAAACGAGCTAAATCACAACACATCGGTTTTACAAGTCTTCCTCTGATACGCGTCAAAACTTTTTTCTCTTATAACTGCGCGAAAAGCATGTATTCGTGCTTAATACAACGAAACAAGTTGTTTTAGACCGAAACGAGCTAAATTTGAACACATCGGTTTTACAAGTGTCCCTGTGACACGCGTCAAAACTTTTTCTCTTATAACTGCGCGAAAAGCATGCATTCTTGCTTAATACAGCGCAACAAGCTGTTTTAGACCGAAACGAGCTAAATCACAACACATCGGTTTTACAAGTGTTCCTCTGATACGCGTCAAAACTTTTTGTCTTATAACTGCGCGAAAAGCATGTATTCTTGCTTAATACAAAGAAACAAGCTGTTTTAGACCGAAACGAGCTAAATCACAACACATCGGTTTTACAAGTGTCCCTGTGACACGCGTCAAAACTTTTTCTCTTATAACTGTGCGAAAAGCATGTATTCTTGCTTAATACAGCGGAACAAGCTGTTTTAGACCGAAACGAGCTAAATCGCAACACATCGGTTTTACTAGTGTCCCTGTGACACGCGTCACAACCTTTTCTCTTATAACTGCGCGAAAAGCATGTATTCGTGCTTAGTCTAACGAAACAAGCTGTTTTAGACCGAAACGTGGTAAATCTGAACACATCGGTTTTACAAGTGTCCCTGTGACATGCCTTTAAAACTTTTTCTCTTATAACTGCGCGAAAAGCATGTATTCCTGCTTAATTCAGCGAAACAAGCTGTTTTAGACCGAAACGAGCTAAATCTGAACACATCGGTTTTACAAGTGTCCCTGTGACACGCTTCAAAACTTTTTCTCTTATAACTGCGCGAAAAGCATGTATTCTTGCTTAATACAGCGAAACAAGCTGTTTTAGACCAAAACGAGCTAAATCACAACACATCGGTTTTACAAGTTTTCCTCTGATACGCGTCAAAACTTTTTCTCTTATAACTGCGCGAAAAGCATGTATTCTTGCTTAATACAACGAAACAAGCTGTTTTAGACCGAAACGAGCTAAATCACAACACATCGGTTTTACAAGTGTTTCTCTGATACGCGTCAAAACTTTTTTCTCTTATAACTGCGCGAAAAGATTATATTCGTGCTTAGTTCAACGAAACAAGCTGTTTTAGACCGAAACGAGGTAAATCTGAACACATTGGTTTTACAAGTGTTCCTCTGATACGCGTCAAAACTTTTTCTCTGATAACTGCGCGAAAAGAATGTATTCTTGCTTAATACAACGAAACAAGCTGTTTTAGACCGAAACGAGCCAAATCACAACACATCGGTATTACAATTGTTCCACGTGATACTCGTCAAAACTTTTTCTCTAATAACTGCGCGAAAAGCATGTATTCTTGCTTAATACAGCGAAACAAGCTGTTTTAGACCGAAACGAGCTAAATCACAACACATCGGTTTTACAAGTGTTCCTCTGATACGCGTCAAAACTTTTTCTCTTATAACTGCGCGAAAAGCATGTATTCTTGATTAATACAACGAAACAAGCTGTTTTAGACCGAAACGAGCTAAATCACAACACATCGGTTTTACTAGTGTTCCTCTGATACGCGTCTAAACTTTTTCTCATAACTGCGCGTAGCATGTATTCGTGCTTAATACAACGAAACAAGCTGTTTTACACCAAAACGAGCTAGATCTGAACACATCGGTTTTACAAGTGTCAGTGTGACACGCGTCAAAACTTTTTTTCTTATAACTACGCGAAAATCACGTATTCTTGCTTAATACAGCGAAACAAGCTGTTTTAGACCAAAACGAGCTAAATCACAACACATCGGTTTTACAAGTCTTCCTCTGATACGCGTCAAAACTTTTTTCTCTTATAACTGCGCGAAAAGCATGTATTCGTGCTTAATACAACGAAACAAGTTGTTTTAGACCGAAACGAGCTAAATTTGAACACATCGGTTTTACAAGTGTCCCTGTGACACGCGTCAAAACTTTTTCTCTTATAACTGCGCGAAAAGCATGCATTCTTGCTTAATACAGCGCAACAAGCTGTTTTAGACCGAAACGAGCTAAATCACAACACATCGGTTTTACAAGTGTTCCTCTGATACGCGTCAAAACTTTTTGTCTTATAACTGCGCGAAAAGCATGTATTCTTGCTTAATACAAAGAAACAAGCTGTTTTAGACCGAAACGAGCTAAATCACAACACATCGGTTTTACAAGTGTCCCTGTGACACGCGTCAAAACTTTTTCTCTTATAACTGTGCGAAAAGCATGTATTCTTGCTTAATACAGCGGAACAAGCTGTTTTAGACCGAAACGAGCTAAATCGCAACACATCGGTTTTACTAGTGTCCCTGTGACACGCGTCACAACCTTTTCTCTTATAACTGCGCGAAAAGCATGTATTCGTGCTTAGTCTAACGAAACAAGCTGTTTTAGACCGAAACGTGGTAAATCTGAACACATCGGTTTTACAAGTGTCCCTGTGACATGCCTTTAAAACTTTTTCTCTTATAACTGCGCGAAAAGCATGTATTCCTGCTTAATTCAGCGAAACAAGCTGTTTTAGACCGAAACGAGCTAAATCTGAACACATCGGTTTTACAAGTGTCCCTGTGACACGCTTCAAAACTTTTTCTCTTATAACTGCGCGAAAAGCATGTATTCTTGCTTAATACAGCGAAACAAGCTGTTTTAGACAAAAACGAGCTAAATCACAACACATCGGTTTTACAAGTGTTCCTCTGATACGCGTCAAAACTTTTTCTCTTATAACTGCGCGAAAAGCATGTATTCTTGCTTAATACAACGAAACAAGCTGTTTTAGACCGAAACGAGCTAAATCACAACACATCGGTTTTACAAGTGTTTCTCTGATAGGCGTCAAAACTTTTTTCTCTTATAACTGCGCGAAAAGATTATATTCGTGCTTAGTTCAACGAAACAAGCTGTTTTAGACCGAAACGAGGTAAATCTGAACACATTGGTTTTACAAGTGTTCCTCTGATACGCGTCAAAACTTTTTCTCTGATAACTGCGCGAAAAGAATGTATTCTTGCTTAATACAACGAAACAAGCTGTTTTAGACCGAAACGAGCCAAATCACAACACATCGGTATTACAATTGTTCCACGTGATACTCGTCAAAACTTTTTCTCTAATAACTGCGCGAAAAGCATGTATTCTTGCTTAATACAGCGAAACAAGCTGTTTTAGACCGAAACGAGCTAAATCACAACACATCGGTTTTACAAGTGTTCCTCTGATACGCGTCAAAACTTTTTCTCTTATAACTGCGCGAAAAGCATGTATTCTTGATTAATACAACGAAACAAGCTGTTTTAGACCGAAACGAGCTAAATCACAACACATCGGTTTTACTAGTGTTCCTCTGATACGCGTCTAAACTTTTTCTCATAACTGCTCGTAGCATGTATTCGTGCTTAATACAACGAAACAAGCTGTTTTACACAAAAACGAGCTAGATCTGAACACATCGGTTTTACAAGTGTCAGTGTGACACGCGTCAAAACTTTTTTTCTTATAACTACGCGAAAATCACGTATTCTTGCTTAATACAGCGAAACAAGCTGTTTTAGACCAAAACGAGCTAAATCACAACACATCGGTTTTACAAGTCTTCCTCTGATACGCGTCAAAACTTTTTTCTCTTATAACTGCGCGAAAAGCATGTATTCGTGCTTAATACAACGAAACAAGTTGTTTTAGACCGAAACGAGCTAAATTTGAACACATCGGTTTTACAAGTGTCCCTGTGACACGCGTCAAAACTTTTTCTCTTATAACTGCGCGAAAAGCATGGATTCTTGCTTAATACAGCGCAACAAGCTGTTTTAGACCGAAACGAGCTAAATCACAACACATCGGTTTTACAAGTGTTCCTCTGATACGCGTCAAAACTTTTTGTCTTATAACTGCGCGAAAAGCATGTATTCTTGCTTAATACAAAGAAACAAGCTGTTTTAGACCGAAACGAGCTAAATCACAACACATCGGTTTTACAAGTGTCCCTGTGACACGCGTCAAAACTTTTTCTCTTATAACTGTGCGAAAAGCATGTATTCTTGCTTAATACAGCGGAACAAGCTGTTTTAGACCGAAACGAGCTAAATCGCAACACATCGGTTTTACTAGTGTCCCTGTGACACGCGTCACAACCTTTTCTCTTATAACTGCGCGAAAAGCATGGATTCTTGCTTAATACAGCGCAACAAGCTGTTTTAGACCGAAACGAGTTAAATCACAACGCATCGGTTTTACAAGTGTTCCTCTGATACGCGTCAAAACTTTTTCTCCTATAACTGCGCGAAAAGCATGTATTCGTGCTTAATACAGCGAAACAAGCTGTTTTAGACCGAAACGAGCTAAATCGCAACACATCGGTTTTACAAGTGTTCCTCTGATACGCGTCAAATCTTTTTTCTCTTATAACTGCGCGAAAAGCATGTATTCGTGCTTAGTTCAACGAAACAAGCTGTTTTAGACCGAAACGAGGTAAATCTGAGCACATCGGTTTCACAAGTGTCCCTGTGACACGCGTCAAAACTATTTCTCTTATAACTGCGCGAAAAGCACGTATTCTTGCTTAATACAGCGAAACAAGCTGTTTTAGACCGAAACGAGCTAAATCACAACACATCGGTTTTACAAGTGTCCCTGTGACACGCGTCAAAACTTTTTCTCTTATAACTGCGCGAAAAGCATGTATTCTTGCTTAATACAGCGAAACAAGCTGTTTTATACCGAAACGAGCTAAATCACAACACATCGGTTTTACAAGTGTTTTTCTAATACGCGTGAAAACTTTTTCTCTTATAACTGCGCGAAAAGCATGTATTCTTGCTTAATACAACGAAACAAGCTGTTTTAGACCGAAACGAGCTAAATCACAACACATCGGTTTTACTAGTGTTCCTCTGATACGCGTCTAAACTTTTTCTCATAACTGCGCGAAAAGCATGTATTCGTGCTTAATACAACGAAACAAGCTGTTTTACACCAAAACGAGCTAGATCTGAACACATCGGTTTTACAAGTGTCAGTGTGACACGCGTCAAAACTTTTTTTCTTATAACTACGCGAAAATCACGTATTCTTGCTTAATACAGCGAAACAAGCTGTTTTAGACCAAAACGAGCTAAATCACAACACATCGGTTTTACAAGTCTTCCTCTGATACGCGTCAAAACTTTTTTCTCTTATAACTGCGCGAAAAGCATGTATTCGTGCTTAATACAACGAAACAAGTTGTTTTAGACCGAAACGAGCTAAATTTGAACACATCGGTTTTACAAGTGTCCCTGTGACACGCGTCAAAACTTTTTCTCTTATAACTGCGCGAAAAGCATGTATTCTTGCTTAATACAGCGAAACAAGCTGTTTTAGACCGAAACGAGCTAAATCACAACACATCGGTTTTACAAGTGTTCCTCTGATACGCGTCAAAACTTTTTTCTCTTATAACTGCGCGAAAAGCATGTATTCGTGCTTAGTCTAACGAAACAAGCTGTTTTAGACCGAAACGTGGTAAATCTGAACACATCGGTTTTACAAGTGTCCCTGTGACATGCCTTTAAAACTTTTTGTCTTATAACTGCGCGAAAAGCATGTATTCCTGCTTAATACAGCGAAACAAGCTGTTTTAGACCGAAACGAGCTAAATCTGAACACATCGGTTTTACAAGTGTCCCTGTGACACGCTTCAAAACTTTTTCTCTTATAACTGCGCGAAAAGCATGTATTCTTGCTTAATACAGCGAAACAAGTTGTTTTAGACCAAAACGAGCTAAATCACAACACATCGGTTTTACAAGTGTTCCTCTGATACGCGTCAAAACTTTTTCTCTTATAACTGCGCGAAAAGCATGTATTATTGCTTAATACAACGAAACAAGCTGTTTTAGACCGAAACGAGCTAAATCACAACACATCGGTTTTACAAGTGTTTCTCTGATACGCGTCAAAACTTTTTTCTCCTATAACTGCGCGAAAAGATTATATTCGTGCTTAGTTCAACGAAACAAGCTGTTTTAGACCGAAACGAGGTAAATCTGAACACATTGGTTTTACAAGTGTTCCTCTGATACGCGTCAAAACTTTTTCTCTGATAACTGCGCGAAAAGAATGTATTTTTGCTTAATACAACGAAACAAGCTGTTTTAGACCGAAACGAGCCAAATCACAACACATCGGTTTTACAAGTGTTCCTCTGATACGCGTCAAAACTTTTTCTCTTATAACTGCGCGAAAAGCATGTATTCCTGATTAATACAACGAAACAAGCTGTTTTAGACCGAAACGAGCTAAATCACAACACATCGGTTTTACTAGTGTTCCTCTGATACGCGTCTAAACTTTTTCTCATAACTGCGCGAAAAGCATGTATTCGTGCTTAATACAACGAAACAAGCTGTTTTACACCAAAACGAGCTAGATCTGAACACACCGGTTTTACAAGTGTCAGTGTGACACGCGTCAAAACTTTTTTCTTATAACTACGCGAAAATCACGTATTCTTGCTTAATACAGCGAAACAAGCTGTTTTAGACCAAAACGAGCTAAATCACAACACATCGGTTTTACAAGTCTTCCTCTGATACGCGTCAAAACTTTTTTCTCTTATAACTGCGCGAAAAGCATGTATTCGTGCTTAATACAACGAAACAAGTTGTTTTAGACCGAAACGAGCTAAATTTGAACACATCGGTTTTACAAGTGTCCCTGTGACACGCGTCAAAACTTTTTCTCTTATAACTGCGCGAAAAGCATGTATTCTTGCTTAATACAGCGAAACAAGCTGTTTTAGACCGAAACGAGCTAAATCACAACACATCGGTTTTACAAGTGTCCCTGTGACACGCGTCAAAACTTTTTCTCCGATAACTGCGCGAAAAGCATGTATTATTGCTTAATACAGCGAAACAAGCTGTTTTAGACCGAAACGAGCTAAATCGCAACACATCGGTTTTACAAGTGTTCCTCTGATACGTGTCAAAACTTTTTTCTCTTATAACTGCGCGAAAAGCATGTATTCGTGCTTAGTTCAACGAAACAAGCTGTTTTAGACCGAAACGAGGTAAATCTGAGCACATCTGTTTCACAAGTGTAACTGTGACACGCGTCAAAACTTTTTCTCTTATAACTGCGCGAAAAGCATGTATTCTTGCTTAATACAGCGAAACAAGCTGTTTTAGACCGAAACGAGCTAAATCACAACACATCGGTTTTACAAGTGTTCCTCTGATACGCGTCAAAACTTTTTTTCTTATAACCGCGCGAAAAGCATGTATTCTTGCTTAATACAACGAAACAAGCTGTTTTAGACCGAAACGAGCTAAATCACAACACATCGGTTTTACAAGTGTTCCTCTGATACGCGTCTAAACTTTTTCTCTTATAACTGCGCGAAAAGCATGTATTCGTGCTTAATACAACGAAACAAGCTGTTTTACACCAAAACGAGCTAGATCTGAACACATCGGTTTTACAAGTGTCCCTGTGACACGCGTCAAAACTTTTTCTCTTGTAACTGCGCGAAAAGCACGTATTCTTGCTTAATACAGCGAAACAAGCTGTTCTAGACCGAAACGAGCTAAATCTGAACACATCGGTTTTACAAGTGTCCCTGTGACACGCGTCAAAACTTTTTCTCTTATAACTGTGCGAAAAGCATGTATTCTTGCTTAATACAGCGGAACAAGCTGTTTTAGACCGAAACGAGCTAAATCGCAACACATCGGTTTTACAAGTGTTCCTCTGATACGCGTCAAAACTTTTTCTCTTATAACTGCGCGAAAAGCATGTATTCTTGCTTAATACAACGAAACAAGCTGTTTTAGACCGAAACGAGCTAAATCACAACACATCGGTTTTACTAGTGTTCCTCTGATACGCGTCTAAACTTTTTCTCATAACTGCGCGAAAAGCATGTATTCGTGCTTAATACAACGAAACAAGCTGTTTTACACCAAAACGAGCTAGATCTGAACACATCGGTTTTACAAGTGTCAGTGTGACACGCGTCAAAACTTTTTTTCTTATAACTACGCGAAAATCACGTATTCTTGCTTAATACAGCGAAACAAGCAGTTTCAGACCAAAACGAGCTAAATCACAACACATCGGTTTTACAAGTCTTCCTCTGATACGCGTCAAAACTTTTTTCTCTTATAACTGCGCGAAAAGCATGTATTCGTGCTTAATACAACGAAACAAGTTGTTTTAGACCGAAACGAGCTAAATTTGAACACATCGGTTTTACAAGTGTCCCTGTGACACGCGTCAAAACTTTTTCTCTTATAACTGCGCGAAAAGCATGTATTCTTGCTTAATACAGCGAAACAAGCTGTTTTAGACCGAAACGAGCTAAATCACAACACATCGGTTTTACAAGTGTTCCTCTGATACGCGTCAAAACTTTTTTCTCTTATAACTGCGCGAAAAGCATGTATTCGTGCTTAGTCTAACGAAACAAGCTGTTTTAGACCGAAACGTGGTAAATCTGAACACATCGGTTTTACAAGTGTCCCTGTGACATGCCTTTAAAACTTTTTCTCTTATAACTGCGCGAAAAGCATGTATTCCTGATTAATACAGCGAAACAAGCTGTTTTAGACCGAAACGAGCTAAATCTGAACACATCGGTTTTACAAGTGTCCCTGTGACACGCTTCAAAACTTTTTCTCTTGTAACTGCGCGAAAAGCATGTATTCTTGCTTAATACAGCGAAACAAGCTGTTTTAGACCAAAACGAGCTAAATCACAACACATCGGTTTTACAAGTGTTCCTCTGATACGCGTCAAAACTTTTTTCTCTTATAACTGCGCGAAAAGCATGTATTCGTGCTTAGTTCAACGAAACAAGCTGTTTCAGACCGAAACGAGCTAAATCACAACACATCGGTTTTACAAGTGTTTCTCTGATACGCGTCAAAACTTTTTTCTCTTATAACTGCGCGAAAAGATTATATTCGTGCTTAGTTCAACGAAACAAGCTGTTTTAGACCGAAACGAGGTAAATCTGAACACATTGGTTTTACAAGTGTTCCTCTGATACGCGTCAAAACTTTTTCTCTGATAACTGCGCGAAAACAATGTATTCTTGCTTAATACAACGAAACAAGGTGTTTTAGACCGAAACGAGCCAAATCACAACACATCGGTATTACAATTGTTCCACGTGATACTCGTCAAAACTTTTTCTCTAATAACTGCGCGAAAAGCATGTATTCTTGCTTATTACAGCGAAACAAGCTGTTTTAGACCGAAACGAGCTAAATCACAACACATCGGTTTTACAAGTGTTCCTCTGATACGCGTCAAAACTTTTTCTCTTATAACTGCGCGAAAAGCATGTATTCTTGATTAATACAACGAAACAAGCTGTTTTAGACCGAAACGAGCTAAATCACAACACATCGGTTTTACTAGTGTTCCTCTGATACGCGTCAAAACTTTTTCTCTTATAACTGCGCGAAAAGCATGTATTCTTGCTTAATACAGCGAAACAAGCTGTTTTAGACCGAAACGAGCTAAATCACAACACATCGGTTTTACAAGTTTTCCTCTGATAAGCGTCAAAACTTTTTGTCTTATAACTGCGCGAAAAGCATGTATTCTTGCTTAATACAAAGAAACAAGCTGTTTTAGACCGAAACGAGCTAAATCACAACACATCGGTTTTACAAGTGTCCCTGTGACACGCGTCAAAACTTTTTCTCTTATAACTGTGCGAAAAGCATGTATTCTTGCTTAATACAGCGGAACAAGCTGTTTTAGACCGAAACGAGCTAAATCGCAACACATCGGTTTTACAAGTGTTCCTCTGATACGCGTCAAAACTTTTTTCTCTTATAACTGCGCGAAAAGCATGTATTCGTGCTTAGTTCAACGAAACAAGCTGTTTTAGACCGAAACGAGGTAAATCTGAGCACATCTGTTTCACAAGTGTCCCTGTGACACGCGTCAAAACTTTTTCTCTTATAACTGCGCGAAAAGCATGTATTCTTGCTTAATACAGCGAAACAAGCTGTTTTAGACCGAAACGAGCTAAATCACAACACATCGGTTTTACAAGTGTTCCTCTGATACGCGTCAAAACTTTTTTTCTTATAACCGCGCGAAAAGCATGTATTCTTGCTTAATACAACGAAACAAGCTGTTTTAGACCGAAACGAGCTGAATCACAACACATCGGTTTTACAAGTGTTCCTCTGATACGCGTCTAAAGTTTTTCTCTTATAATTGCGCGAAAAGCATGTATTCGTGCTTAATACAACGAAACAAGCTGTTTTACACCAAAACGAGCTAGATCTGAACACATCGGTTTTACAAGTGTCCCTGTGACACGCGTCAAAACTTTTTCTCTTGTAACTGCGCGAAAAGCACGTATTCTTGCTTAATACAGCGAAACAAGCTGTTTTAGACCGAAACGAGCTAAATCTGAACACATCGGTTTTACAAGTGTCCCTGTGACAAGCGTCAAAACTTTTTCTCTTATACCTGCGCGAAAAGCATGTATTCGTGCTTAATACAGCGAAACAAGCTGTTTTAGACCTAAACGAGCTAAATCTGAACACATCGGTATTACAATTGTTCCACGTGATACTCGTCAACACTTTTTCTCTAATAACTGCGCGAAAAGCATGTATTCTTGCTTAATACAGCGAAACAAGCTGTTTTAGACCGAAACGAGCTAAATCACAACACATCGGTTTTACAAGTGTTCCTCTGATACGCGTCAAAACTTTTTCTCTTATAACTGCGCGAAAAGCATGTATTCTTGATTAATACAACGAAACAAGCTGTTTTAGACCGAAACGAGCTAAAACACAACACATCGGTTTTACTAGTGTTCCTCTGATACGCGTCTAAACTTTTTCTCATAACTGCGCGAAAAGCATGTATTCGTGCTTAATACAACGAAACAAGCTGTTTTACACCAAAACGAGCTAGATCTGAACACATCGGTTTTACAAGTGTCCCTGTGACACGCGTCAAAATTTTTTTTCTTATAACTACGCGAAAATCACGTATTCTTGCTTAATACAGCGAAACAAGCTGTTTTAGACCAAAACGAGCTAAATCACAACACATCGGTTTTACAAGTCTTCCTCTGATACGCGTCAAAACTTTTTTCTCTTATAACTGCGCGAAAAGCATGTATTCGTGCTTAATACAACGAAACAAGTTGTTTTAGACCGAAACGAGCTAAATTTGAACACATCGGTTTTACAAGTGTCCCTGTGACACGCGTCAAAACTTTTTCTCTTATAACTGCGCGAAAAGCATGTATTCTTGCTTAATACAGCGAAACAAGCTGTTTTAGACCGAAACGAGCTAAATCACAACACATCGGTTTTACAAGTGTTCCTCTGATACGCGTCAAAACTTTTTGTCTTATAACTGCGCGAAAAGCATGTATTCTTCTTAATACAAAGAAACAAGCTGTTTTAGACCGAAACGAGCTAAATCACAACACATCGGTTTTACAAGTGTCCCTGTGACACGCGTCAAAACTTTTTCTCTTATCATCATCATCATCATCATCAGCCCTACTACACCCACTGCAGGGCAAAGGCCTCTCCCATGTCTCTCCAATTAACCCTATCCTTTGCCAGCTGCATCCACCCTTTGCCTGCAAACTTCTTAATCTCATCCGCCCATCTAACCTTCTGCCGCCCCCTGCTACGCTTACTTTCTCTTGGAACCCACTCCGTTACCCTTAAAGACCAGCGGTTATCTTGCCTTCGCATTACATGCCCTGCCCAAGCCCATTTCTTTCTCTTGATTTCGACTAGGATGTCATTAACCCGTGTTTGTTCCCTCACCCACTCTGCCCGCTTCCGATCTCTTAACGTTACACCTATCATTTTTCTTTCCATGGCTCGCTGCGTTGTCCTTAACTTAAGCTGAACTCTTTTCGTTAGCCTCCACGTTTCTGGCCCGTAGGTGAGTACCGGTAAGATTATGCTGTTGTACACTTTCCTCCTGAGGGAAATTGGTAAACTGCCACTCATGATCTGCTCTGCCTGTCTAACTCGTTGATCATGATTTGCAGTTCACCTCCTGAGTGACTCAGCAAGGCAATGTCATCAGCAAATCTCAGATTATTTAGGTATTCCCCATTTATTCTTATTCCCAACTCTTCCCAATTCAGGCCTCGAAATACCTCCTGCAAACATGCGGTGAACAGCATTGGCGAGATCGTGTCTCCTTGCCTGACGCCCTTCCTTATTGGAATTTTATTGCTGACTTTATGGAGGACAATAGTAGCTGTGCAGTTGCTATATATATCTTCCAGTATTTTGACATAAGGCTCTTCTACCCCCTGATTACGCAATGCCTGTATGACTGCTGAGGTTTCCACTGAGTCGAATGCTTTCTCGTAATCAATGAAAGCTATATATAGAGGTTGGTTATATTCTGCGCATTTCTCTATCACCTGATTGATAGTGTGAATATGATCTATTGTAGAATATCCTTTACGAAAGCCTGCCTGATCATTTGGTTGATTAAAGTCTAACGTTGCCCTGACTCTATTAGCGATCACCTTAGTAAATACTTTGTAGGCAACGGATAGTAAGCTGATCGGCCTGTAATTTTTCAAGTCCTTGGCGTCTCCCTTCTTATGAATTAAGATAATGTTTGCATTCTTCCAAGCTTCTGGTACAGTCGAGGTCATAAGGCATTGCGTATACAGGGTGGCTAGTTTCTCTAGCACGATGTCCCCTCCATCCTTCAACAGATCTGCTGTTACCTGATCCTCCCCAGCTGCTTTTCCCCTTTTCATTGCTTCTAAGGCTTTCTTTACTTCATCTTTCGTAACTGGCGGGATGACGTATTGCTGTGCACTGCTGTCTTTCTCATTAGCGCTCTGATTACATTGGCTACTGTACAGGTCTGTGTAGAACTCTTCGGCTACGTTAACTATCTTATCCATATTGCTAATGACATTGCCCTGCTTGTCTCTTAATGCATACATCTGGTTTTTACCTATGCCTAGTTTCCTCTTCACTGTTTTTAGGCTACCTCCGTTCTTTAGAGCATGCTCGATTCTCTCCATATTAAACTTCCTTATGTCGGCTACCTTGCGCTTATTTATTAACTTTGATAGCTCCGTTAGTTCTATTCTATCGGTAGTGTTAGATGCCTTCATGTTTTGGCGCTTCTTAATCAGATCTTTCGTCACCTGAGATAGCTTCCCGGTATCTTTTCGAACTGTCCTACCGCCTACTTCTACTGCGCACTCCGTAATTATTGATGTCAGGTTATCGTCCATTGAATGAACATCAAGATCATCTTCCTCAGTTAAAGCCGAGTATCTGTTTTGCAGCGCTATCCTAAACTCCTGTGCTTTCCCTCTTACGGCTAACTCGTTAATGGTCTTCTTCTTCACTAGCTTCTTTCGTTCCCTCTTCAAGTCTAAGCTAATTCTAGACCTTACCATTCTATGGTCGCTGCAACGCACCCTTCCGAGGACGGCCACATCCTTAATGATGCCAGGTTTAGTGCATAGTATGAAGTCGATTTCATTTTTAATCTCACCATTGGGGCTCTTCCAGGTCCACTTCCTGTTTTCTCGTTTGCGGAAGAAGGTATTCATGATCCGTAAATTATTTCTATCCGCGAATTCGACTAATAACTCTCCCCTGCTATTTCTAGAGCCTATCCCATAGTCACCTACCGCGTGGTCGTCAGCCTGCTTCTTGCCCACCTTCGCATTGAAGTCACCCATCAGTACAGTGTACTGCGATTTTACTTTATTCATTGCTGATTCTACGTCCTCATAGAAGCTTTCAACGGCCTGGTCATCATGGCTGGATGTGGGTGCGTAGGCCTGCACCACTTTCAGCTTGTACCTCCTATTCAGCCTAATTACTATAGCTGCTACCCTCTCGTTAATACTGTAGAACTCCTCTACGTTGCCAGCTATATCCTTATTAATGAGGAAACCCACACCTAGTTCTCGTCTATCCTATAACCCGCGATAGCCCAGTATGTGTCCGTCCTTTAGTACTGTATACGCCTCACCTGTCCTCCTAACTTCGCTAAGCCCTATCACATCCCATTTAATTCCCGCTAGTTCCTCGAACAGCACTGCTAGGCTAGCCTCACTAGCTAAAGTTCTAGCGTTAAACGTTGCCAGGTTCAGATTCCAATGGCGGCCTGTCCGGAGCCAGAGATACTTAGCACCCTCCGCTGCGTCACAGGTCTGACCGCCGCCGTGGTCAGTTGCTCTGCAGCCGCTAGTGACTGAGGGCCGAGGGTTAATTGGTTTGATCATAGAAGGTTGTGGCCAAGTACTACACCAGGGTGGCCAAATCCTGTTCTGGTGAGAGAGTGCGTTGTCGGTTCTGGTCACCGAGATAAGGCCGCACTCCAGGCCTGGTTATGCAATTCCATCGACACGCGGTTTTTTTTTTTAAACCCGGTGGAGAATTGCGCGGCACCAGGATTTGAACCCCGGTCCTCCTGCACGCGAGGCGGATGTTCTACCTCTACGCCATCGCGCGTACCAAAACGAGCTAGATCTGAACACATCGGTTTTACAAGTGTCCCTGTGATACGCGTCAAAACTTTTTCTCTTGTAACTGTGCGAAAAGCATGTATTCTTGCTTAATACAGCGAAACAAGCTGTTTTAGACCGAAACGAGCTAAATCGCAACACATCGGTTTTACAAGTGTTCCTCTGATACGCGTCAAAACTTTTTTCTCTTATAACTGCGCGAAAAGCATGTATTCGTCCTTAGTTCAACGAAACAAGCTGTTTTAGACCGAAACGAGGTAAATCTGAGCACATCTGTTTCACAAGTGTCCCTGTGACACGCGTCAAAACTTTTTCTCTTATAACGGCGCGAAAAGCATGTATTCTTGCTTAATACAGCGAAACAGGCTGTTTTAGACCGAAACGAGCTAAATCACAACACATCGGTTTTACAAGTGTTCCTCTGATACGCGTCAAAACTTTTTTTCTTATAACCGCGCGAAAAGCATGTATTCTTGCTTAATACAACGAAACAAGCTGTTTTAGACCGAAACGAGCTAAATCCCAACACATCGGTTTTACAAGTGTTCCTCTGATACGCGTCTAAACGTTTTCTCTTATAACTGCGCGAAAAGCATGTATTCGTGCTTAATACAACGAAACAAGCTGTTTAACACCAAAACGAGCTAGATCTGAACACATCGGTTTTACAAGTGTCCCTGTGACACGCGTCAAAACTTTTTCTCTTGTAACTGCGCGAAAAGCACGTATTCTTGCTTAATACAGCGAAACAAGCTGTTTTAGACCGAAACGAGCTAAATCTGAACACATCGGTTTTACTAGTGTCCCTGTGACACGCGTCACAACCTTTTCTCTTACAACTGCGCGAAAAGCATGTATTCTTGCTTAATACAGCGAAACAAGCTGTTTTAGATCGAAACGAGTTAAATCACAACACATCGGTTTTACAAGTGTTCCTCTGATACGCCTCAAAACTTTTTCTCTTATAACTGCGCGAAAAGCATGTATTCGTGCTTAATACAGCGAAACAAGCTGTTTTAGACCGAAACGAGCTAAATCGCAACACATCGGTTTTACAAGTGTTCCTCTGATACGCGTCAAAACTTTTTTCTCTTATAACTGCGCGAAAAGCATTTATTCCTGCTTAGTTCAACGAAACAAGCTGTTTTAGACCGAAACGAGGTAAATCTGAGCACATCGGTTTCACAAGTGTCCCTGTGACACGCTTCAAATCTTTTTCTCTTATAACTGCGCGAAAAGCACGTATTCTTGCTTAATACAGCGAAACAAGCTGTTTTAGACCGAAACGAGCTAAATCACAACACATCGGTTTTACAAATGTCCCTGTGACACGCGTCAAAACTTTTTCTCTTATAACTGCGCGAAAAGCATGTATTCTTGCTTAATACAGCGAAACAAGCTGTTTTAGACCGAAACGAGCTAAATCACAACACATCGGTTTTACAAGTGTTATTCTGATACGCGTCAAAACTTTTTCTCTTAAACTGCGCGAAAAGCATGTATTCTTGCTTAATACAGCGAAACAAGCTGTTTTAGACCGAAAAGAGCTAAATCACAACACATCGGTTTTACAAGTGTTCCTCTGATACGCGTCAAAACGTTTTTTCTTATAACCGCGCGAAAAGCATGTATTCTTGCTTAATACAACGAAACAAGCTGTTTTAGACCGAAACGAGCTAAATCACAACACATCGGTTTTACAAGTGTCCCTGTGACACGCGTCAAAACTTTTTCTCTTATAACTGCGCGAAAAGCATGTATTCTTGCTTAATACAGCGAAACAAGCTGTTTTAGACCGAAACGAGCTAAATCGCAACACATCGGTTTTACAAGTGTTCCTCTGACACGCGTCAAAACTTTTTTCTCTTATAACTGCGCGAAAAGCATGTATTCGTGCTTAGTTCAACGAACCAAGCTGTTTTAGACCGAAACGAGGTAAATCTGAACACATCGGTTTTACAAGTGTTCCTCTGATACACGTCTAAACTTTTTCTCTTATAACTGCGCGAAAAGCATGTATTCGTGCTTAATAAAACGAAACAAGCTGTTTTAGACCGAAACGAGCTAAATCACAACACATCGGTTTTACAAGTGTTCCTCTGAACGCGTCTAAACTTTTTCTCTTATAACTGCGCGAAAAGCATGTATTCGTGCTTAATACAACGAAACAAGCTGTTTTACACCAAAACGAGCTAGATCTGAACACATCGGTTTTACAAGTGTCCCTGTGACACGCGTCAAAACTTTTTCTCTTGTAACTGCGCGAAAAGCACGTATTCTTGCTTAATACAGTGAAACAAGCTGTTTTAGACCAAAACGAGCTAAATCGCAACACATCGGTTTTACAAGTGTTCCTCTGATACGCGTCAAAACTTTTTTCTCTTATAAATGCGCGAAAAGCATGTATTCGTGCTTAGTTCAACGAAACAAGCTGTTTTAGACCGAAACGAGGTAAATTTGAGCACATCTGTTTCACAAGTGTCCCTGTGACACGCGTCAAAACTTTTTCTCTTATAACTGCGCGAAAAGCATGTATTCTTGCTTAATACAGCGAAACAAGCTGTTTTAGACCGAAACGAACTAAATCACAACACATCGGTTTTACAAGTGTTCCTCTGATACGCGTCAAAACTTTTTTCTTATAACTGCGCGAAAAGCATGTATTCTTGCTTAATACAACGAAACAAGCTGTTTTAGACCGAAACGAGCTAAATCACAACACATCTGTTTTACAAGTGTTCCTCTGATACGCGTCTAAACTTTTTCTCTTATAACTGCGCGAAAAGCATGTATTCGTGCTTAATACAACGAAACAAGCTGTTTTACACCAAAACGAGCTAGATCTGAACACATCGGTTTTACAAGTGTCCCTGTGACACGCGACAAAACTTTTTCTCTTGTAACTGCGCGAAAAGCACGTATTCTTGCTTAATACAGCGAAACAAGCTGTTTTAGACCGAAACGAGCTAAATCTGAACACATCGGTTTTACAAGTGTCCCTGTGACACGCGTCAAAACTTTTTCTCTTATACCTGCGCGAAAAGCATGTATTCGTGCTTAATACAGCGAAACAAGCTGTTTTAGACCGAAACGAGCTAAATCTGAACACATCGGTTTTACTAGTGTCCCTGTGACACGCGTCACAACCTTTTTTCTTATAACTGCGCGAAAAGCATGTATTCTTGCTTAATACAGCGAAACAAGCTGTTTTCGACCGAAACGAGTGTAATCACAACACATCGGTTTTACAAGTGCTCCTCTGATACGCGTCAAAACTTTTTTCTCTTATAACTGCGCGAAAAGCATGTATTCGTGCTTAGTTCAACGAAACAAGCTGTTTTAGACCGAAACGAGGTAAATCTGAGCACATCGGTTTCACAAGTGTCCCTGTGACACGCGTCAAAACTTTTTCTCTTATAACTGCGCGAAAAGCACGTATTCTTGCTTAATACAGCGAAACAAGCTGTTTTAGACCGAAACGAGCTAAATCACAACACATCGGTTTTACAAGTGTCCCTGTGACACGCGTCAAAACTTTTTCTCCGATAACTGCGCGAAAAGCATGTATTATTGCTTAATACAGCGAAACAAGCTGTTTTAGACCGAAACGAGCTAAATCACAACACATCGGTTTTACAAGTGTTATTCTGATACGCGTCAAAACTTTTTCTCTTATAACTGCGCGAAAAGCATGTATTCTTGCTTAATACAACGAAACAAGCTGTTTTAGACCGAAACGAGCTAAATCACAACACATCGGTTTTACAAGTGTCCCTGTGACACGCGTCAAAACTTTTTCTCTTATAACTGCGCGAAAAGCATGTATTCTTGCTTAATACAGCGAAACAAGCTGTTTTAGACCGAAACGAGCTAAATCTGAACACATCGGTTTTACAAGTGTCCCTGTGACACGCGTCAAAACTTTTTCTCCTATAACTGCGCGAAAAGCATGTATTCTTGCTTAATACAACGAAACAAGCTGTTTTAGACCGAAACGAACTAAATCACAACACATCGGTTTTACAAGTGTTCCTCTGATACGCGTCTAAACTTTTTCTCTTATAACTGCGCGAAAAGCATGTATTCCTGCTTAATACAGCGAAACAAGCTGTTTTAGACCGAAACGAGCTAAATCACAACACCTCGGCTTTACAAGTGTTCCTCTGATACGCGTCAAATCTTGCTTAATACAACGAAACAAGCTGTTTTAGACCGAAACGAGCTAAATCACAACATATCGGTTTTACAAGTGTTCCTCTGATAAGCGTCTAAACTTTTTCTCTTATAACTGCGCGAAAAGCATGTATTCGTGCTTAATACAACGAAACAAGCTGTTTTAGACCGAAACGAGCTAAATCTGAACACATCGGTTTTACAAGTGTCCCTGTGACACGCGTCACAACTTTTTCTCTTATAACTGCGCGAAAAGCATGTATTCTTGCTTAATACAGCGAAACAAGCTGTTTTAGACCGATAAGAGTTAAATCACAACACATCGGTTTTACAAGTGTTCCTCTGATACGCGTCAAAACTTTTTCTCTTATAACTGCGCGAAAAGCATGTATTCGTGCTTAATAAAACGAAACAAGCTGTTTTAGACCGAAACGAGCTGTATCTGAACGCATCGGTTTTACAAGTATCCACGTGATACTCGTCAACTTTTTCTCTTATAACTGCGTGAAAAGCATGTATTCGTGCTTAATACAACGAATCAAGCTGTTTTAGACCGAAACGAGCTGTATCTGAACGCATCGGTTTTACAAGTATCCACGTGATACTCGTCAAAACTTTTTCTCTTATAACTGCGCGAAAAGCACGTATTCTTGCTTAATACAGCGAAACAAGCAGTTTTAGACCGAAACGAGCTAAATCACAACACATCGGTTTTACAAGTGTTCCTCTGATATGCGTCAAAACTTTTTTCTCTTATAACTGCGCGAAAAGCATGTATTCGTGCTTAGTCTAACGAAACAAGCTGTTTTAGACCGAAACGGGGTAAATCACAACACATCGGCTTTACAAGTGTTCCTCTGATACGCGTCAAAACTTTTTCTCTTATAACTGCGCGAAAAGCACGTATTCTTGCTTAATACAGCGAAACAAGCTGTTTTAGACCGAAACGAGCTAAATCACACCACATCGGTTTTACAAGTGTTCCTCTGATACGCGTCAAAACTTTTTTCTCTTATAACTGCGCGAAAAGCATGTATTCGTGCTTAGTCTAACGAAACAAGCTGTTTTAGACCGAAACGGGGTAAATCTGAACACATCGGTTTTACAAGTGTCCCTGTGACACGCGTCAAAACTTTTTCTCTTATACCTGCGCGAAAAGCATGTATTCTTGCTTAATACAACGAAACAAGCTGTTTTAGACCGAAACGAGCAAAATCACAACACATCGGTTTTACAAGTGTTCCTCTGATACGCGTCAAAACTTTTTTCTCTTATACCTGCGCGAAAAGCATGTATTCGTGCTTAGTCTAACGAAACAAGCTGTTTTAGACCGAAACGGGGTAAATCTGAACACATCGGTTTTACAAGTGTCCCTGTGACATGCCTTTAAAACTTTTTCTCTTATAACTGCGCGAAAAGCATGTATTCCTGCTTAATACATCGAAACAAGCTGTTTTAGACCGAAACGAGCTAAATCACAACACATCGGCTTTACAAGTGTTCCTCTGATACGCGTCAAATCCTTTTCTCTTATAACTGCGCGAAAAGCATGTATTCTTGCTTAATACAACGAAACAAGCTGTTTTAGACCGAAACGAGCTAAATCACAACACATCGGCTTTACAAGTGTTCCTCTGATACGCGTCAAATCTTTTTCTCTTATAACTGCACGAAAAGCATGTATTCTTGCTTAATACAACGAAACAAGCTGTTTTAGACCGAAACGAGCTAAATCACAACATATCGGTTTTACAAGTGTTCCTCTGATACGCGTCAAAACTTTTTTCTCTTATAACTGCGCGAAAAGCATGTATTCGTGCTTAGTCTAACGAAACAAGCTGTTTTAGACCGAAACGGGGTAAATCTGAACACATCGGTTTTACAAGTGTCCCTGTGACATGCCTTAAAAACTTTTTCTCTTATAACTGCACGAAAAGCATGTATTCCTGCTTAATACAGCGAAACAAGCTGTTTTAGACCGAAACGAGCTAAATCACAACACATCGGTTTTACAAGTGTTCCTCTGATACGCGTCTAAACTTTTTCTCTTATAACTGCGCGAAAAGCATGTATTCGTGCTTAATACAGCGAAACAAGCTGTTTTAGACCGAAACGAGCTAAATCTGAACACATCGGTTTTACAAGTGTCCCTGTGACACGCGTCAAAACTTTTTCTCTTATAACTGCGCGAAAAGCATGTATTCTTGCTTAATACAACGAAACAAGCTGTTTTAGACCGAAACGAGCTAAATCACAACACATCGGTTTTACAAGTGTTCCTCTGATACGCGTCTAAACTTTTTCTCTTATAACTGCGCGAAAAGCATGTATTCGTGCTTAATACAACGAAACAAGCTGTTTTACACCAAAACGAGCTAGATCTGAACACATCGGTTTTACAAGTGTCCCTGTAACACGCGTCAAAACTTTTTCTCTTGTAACTGCGCGAAAAGCATGTATTCGTGCTTAATACAGCGAAACATGCTGTTTTAGACGGAAACGAGCTAAATCTGAACACATCGGTTTTACTAGTGTCCCTGTGACACGCGTCACAACCTTTTCTCTTATAACTGCGCGAAAAGCATGTATTCTTGCTTAATACAGCGAAACAAGCTGTTTTAGACCGAAACGAGTTAAATCACAACACATCGGTTTTACAAGTGTTCCTCTGATACGCGTCAAAACTTTTTCTCCTATAACTGCGCGAAAAGCATGTATTCGTGCTTAATACAACGAAACAAGCTGTTTTAGACCGAAACGAGCTAAATCGCAACACATCGGTTTTACAAGTGTTCCTCTGATACGCGTCAAAACTTTTTTCTCTTATAACTGCGCGAAAAGCATGTATTCGTGCTTAGTTCAACGAAACAAGCTGTTTTAGACTGAAACGAGGTAAATCTGAGCACATCGGTTTCACAAGTGTCCCTGTGACACGTGTCAAAACTTTTTCTCTTATAACTGCGCGAAAAGCACGTATTCTTGCTTAATACAGCGAAACAAGCTGTTTTAGACCGAAACGAGCTAAATCACAACACATCGGTTTTACAAGTGTCCCTGTGACACGCGTCAAAACTTTTTCTCTTATAACTGCGCGAAAAGCATGTATTCTTGCTTAATACAGCGAAACAAGCTGTTTTAGACCGAAACGAGCTAAATCACAACACATCGGTTTTACAAGTGTTATTCTGATACGCGTCAAAACTTTTTCTCTTATAACTGCGCGAAAAGCATGTATTCTTGCTTAATACAACGAAACAAGCTGTTTTAGACCGAAACGAGCTAAATCACAACACATCGGTTCTACAAGTGTCCCTGTGACACGCGTCAAAACTTTTTCTCTTATAATTGCGCGAAAAGCATGTATTCTTGCTTAATACAACGAAACAAGCTGTTTTAGACCGAAACGAGCTAAATCGCAACACATCGGTTTTACAAGTGTTCCTCTGACACGCGTCAAAACTTTTTTCTCCTATAACTGCGCGAAAAGCATGTATTCATGCTTAGTTCAACGAAACAAGCTGTTTTAGACCGAAACGAGGTAAATCTGAACACATTGGTTTTACAAGTGTTCCTCTGATACGCGTCAAAACTTTTTCTCTGATAACTGCGCGAAAAGAATGTATTCTTGCTTAATACAACGAAACAAGCTGTTTTAGACCGAAACGAGCTAAATCACAACACATCGGTTTTACTAGTGTTCCTCTGATACGCGTCTAAACTTTTTCTCTTATAACTGCGCGAAAAGCATGTATTCGTGCTTAATACAACGAAACAAGCTGTTTTACACCAAAACGAGCTAGATCTGAACACCTCGGTTTTACAAGTGTTCCTCTGATACGTTTCTAAACTTTTTCTCTTATAACTGCGCGAAAAGCATGTATTCGTGCTTAATACAACGAAACAAGCTGTTTTAGACCGAAACGAGCTAAATCACAACACATCGGTTTTACTAGTGTTCCTCTGATACGCGTCTAAACTTTTTCTCTTATAACTGCGCGAAAAGCATGTATTCGTGCTTAATACAACGAAACAAGCTGTTTTACACCAAAACGAGCTAGATCTGAACACCTCGGTTTTACAATTGTCCCTGTGACACGCGTCGAAACTTTTTCTCTTATAACTACGCGAAAAGCACGTTTTCTTGCTTAATACAGCGAAACAAGCTGTTTTAGACCAAAACGAGCTAAATCACAACACATCGGTTTTACAAGTCTTCCTCTGATACGCGTCAAAACTTTTTTCTCTTATAACTGCGCGAAAAGCATGTCATCATCATCATCCTCAACCCTACTACACCCACTGCAGGGCAAAGGCCTCTCCCATGTCTCTCCAATTAACCCTATCCTTTGCCAGCTGCATCCACCCTTTGCCTGCAAACTTCTTAATCTCATCCGCCCATCTAACCTTCTGCCGCCCCCTGCTACGCTTACTTTCTCTTGGAACCCACTCCGTTACCCTTAAAGACCAGCGGTTATCTTGCCTTCGCATTACATGCCCTGCCCAAGCCCATTTCATTCTCTTGATTTCGACTAGGATGTCATTAACCCGTGTTTGTTCCCTCACCCACTCTGCCCGCTTCCGATCTCTTAACGTTACACCTATCATTTTTCTTTCCATGGCTCGCTGCGTTGTCCTTAACTTAAGCTGAACTCTTTTCGTTAGCCTCCACGTTTCTGCCCCGTAGGTGAGCACCGGTAAGATTATGCTGTTGTACACTTTCCTCTTTAGGGAAATTGGTAAACTGCCACTCATGATCTGCGAGAATTTGCCATATGCGCTCCACCCCATTCTTATCCTTCTAGTTATCTCCCTCTCATGATCCGGATCAGCTGTCACTACCTGCCCTAAGTAGACGTATTCCGGCACAATTTCTAGGCTCTCGCTGCCAATTGTGAACTGTTGTTCCCTTGCTAGGCTGTTGAACATTACCTTGGTTTTCTGCATGTTAATTTTTAGACCCATCGATCTGCTCTGCCTGTCTAACTCGTTGATCATGATTTGCAGTTCACCTCCTGAGTGACTCAGCAAGGCAATGTCATCAGCAAATCTCAGATTATTTAGATATTCTCCATTTATTCTTATTCCCAACTGTTCCCAATTCAGGCCTCGAAATAGCTCCTGCAAACATGCGGTGAACAGCATTGGCGAGATCGTGTCTCCTTGCCTGACGCCCTTCCTTATTGGAATTTTATTGCTGACTTTATGGAGGACTATAGTAGCTGTGCAGTTGCTATATATATCTTCCAGTATTTTGACATAAGGCTCTTCTACCCCCTGATTACGCAATGCCTGTATGACTGCTGAGGTTTCCACTGAGTCGAATGCTTTCTCGTAATCAATGAAAGCTATATATAGAGGTTGGTTATATTCTGCGCATTTCTCTATCACCTGATTGATGGTGTGAATATGATCTATTGTAGAATATCCTTTACGAAAGCCTGCCTGATCATTTGGTTGATTAAAGTCTAACGTTGCCCTGACTCTATTAGCGATTACCTTGGTAAATACCTTGTAGGCAACGGATAGTAAGCTGATCGGCCTGTAATTTTTCAAGTCCTTGGCGTCTCCCTTCTTATGAATTAAGGTAATGTTTGCATTCTTCCAAGCTTCTGGTACAGTCGAGGTCATAAGGCATTGCGTATACAGGGTGGCTAGTTTTTCTAGCACGATGTCCCCTCCATCCTTCAACAGATCTGCTGTTACCTGATCCTCCCCAGCTGCTTTTCCCCTTTTCATTGCTTCTAAGGCTTTCTTTACTTCATCTTTCGTTACTGGCGGGATGACGCATTGCTGTGCACTGCTGTCTTTCTCATTAGCGTTCTGATTACATTGGCTACTGCACAGGTCTGTGTAGAACTCTTCGGCTATGTTAACTATCTTATCCATATTGCTAATGACATTGCCCTGCTTGTCTCTTAATGCATACATCTGGTTTTTGCCTATGCCTAGTTTCCTCTTCACTGTTTTTAGGCTACCTCCGTTCTTTAGAGCATGCTCGATTCTCTCCATATTAAACTTCCTTATGTCGGCTACCTTGCGCTTATTTATTAACTTTGATAGCTCCGTTAGTTCTATTCTATCGGTAGTGTTAGATGCCTTCATGTTTTGGCGCTTCTTAATCAGATCTTTCGTCACCTGAGATAGCTTCCCGGTATCTTTTCGAACTGTCCTACCGCCTACTTCTACTGCGCACTCCGTAATTATTGATGTCAGGTTATCGTGCATTGAATGAACATCAATGTATTCGTGCTTAATACAACGAAACAAGTTGTTTTAGACCGAAACGAGCTAAATTTGAACACATCGGTTTTACAAGTGTCCCTGTGACACGCGTCAAAACTTTTTCTCTTATAACTGCGCGAAAAGCATGTATTCTTGCTTACTACAGCGAAACAAGCTGTTTTAGAACGAAACGAGCTAAATCACAACACATCGGTTTTACAAGTGTTCCTCTGATACGCGTCTAAACTTTTTCTCTTATAACTGCGCGAAAAGCATGTATTCGTGCTTAATACAACGAAACAAGCTGTTTTACACCAAAACGAGCTAGATCTGAACACATCGGTTTTACAAGTGTCCCTGTGACACGCGTCAAAACTTTTTCTCTTGTAACTGCGCGAAAAGCATGTATTCGTGCTTAATACAGCGAAACATGCTGTTTTAGACCGAAACGAGCTAAATCTGAACACATCGGTTTTACTAGTGTCCCTGTGACACGCGTCACAACCTTTTCTCTTATAACTGCGCGAAAAGCATGTATTCTTGCTTAATACAGCGAAACAAGCTGTTTTAGACCGAAACGAGTTAAATCACAACACATCGGTTTTACAAGTGTTCCTCTGATACGCGTCAAAACTTTTTCTCCTATAACTGCGCGAAAAGCATGTATTCGTGCTTAATACAACGAAACAAGCTGTTTTAGACCGAAACGAGGTAAATCTGAGCACATCGGTTTTACTAGTGTCCCTGTGACACGCGTCACAACCTTTTCTCTTATAACTGCGCGAGAAGCACGTATTCTTGCTTAATACAGCGAAACAAGCTGTTTTAGACCGAAACGAGCTAAATCACAACACATCGGTTTTACAAGTGTCCCTGTGACGCGCGTCAAAACTTTTTCTCTTATAACTGCGCGAAAAGCATGTATTCTTGCTTAATACAGCGAAACAAGCTGTTTTAGACCGAAACGAGCTAAATCACAACACATCGGTTTTACAAGTGTTATTCTGATACGCGTCAAAACTTTTTCTCTTATAACTGCGCGAAAAGCATGTATTCTTGCTTAATACAACGAAACAAGCTGTTTTAGACCGAAACGAGCTAAATCACAACACATCGGTTTTACAAGTGTCCCTGTGACACGCGTCAAAACTTTTTCTCTTATAATTGCGCGAAAAGCATGTATTGCTTAATACAACGAAACAAGCTGTTTTAGACCGAAACGAGCTAAATCGCAACACATCGGTTTTACAAGTGTTCCTCTGACACGCGTCAAAACTTTTTTCTCCTATAACTGCGCGAAAAGCATGTATTCATGCTTAGTTCAACGAAACAAGCTGTTTTAGACCGAAACGAGGTAAATCTGAACACATTGGTTTTACAAGTGTTCCTCTGATACGCGTCAAAACTTTTTCTCTGATAACTGCGCGAAAAGAATGTATTCTTGCTTAATACAACGAAACAAGCTGTTTTAGACCGAAACGAGCCAAATCACAACACATCGGTATTACAATTGTTCCACGTGATACTCGTCAAAACTTTTTCGCTAATAACTGCGCGAAAAGCATGTATTCTTGCTTAATACAGCGAAACAAGCTGTTTTAGACCAAAACGAGCTAAATCACAACACATCGGTTTTACAAGTGTTCCTCTGATACACGTCAAAACTTTTTCTTTTATAACTGCGCGAAAAGCATGTATTCTTGCTTAATACAACGAAACAAGCTGTTTTAGACCGAAACGATCTAAATCACAACACATCGGTTTTACTAGTGTTCCTCTGATACGCGTCTAAACTTTTTCTCTTATAACTGCGCGAAAAGCATGTATTCGTGCTTAATACAACGAAACAAGCTGTTTTACACCAAAACGAGCTAGATCTGAACACCTCGGTTTTACAAGTGTCCCTGTGACACGCGTCGAAACTTTTTCTCTTATAACTACGCGAAAAGCACGTTTTCTTGCTTAATACAGCGAAACAAGCTGTTTTAGACCAAAACGAGCTAAATCACAACACATCGGTTTTACAAGTCTTCCTCTGATACGCGTCAAAACTTTTTTCTCTTATAACTGCGCGAAAAGCATGTATTCGTGCTTAATACAACGAAACAAGTTGTTTTAGACCGAAACGAGCTAAATTTGAACACATCGGTTTTACAAGTGTCCCTGTGACACGCGTCAAAACTTTTTCTCTTATAACTGCGCGAAAAGCATGTATTCTTGCTTAATACAGCGAAACAAGTTGTTTTAGACCGAAACGAGCTAAATCACAACACATCGGTTTTACAAGTGTTCCTCTGATACGCGTCAAAACTTTTTCTCTTATAACTGCGCGAAAAGCATGTATTCTTGATTAATACAAAGAAACAAGCTGTTTTAGACCGAAACGAGCTAAATCGCAACACATCGGTTTCACAAGTGTCCCTGTGACAAGCGTCAAAACTTTTTGTCCTATAACTGCGCGAAAAGCATGTATTCTTGCTTACTACAGCGAAACAAGCTGTTTTAGACCGAAACGAGCTAAATCACAACACATCGGTTTTACAAGTGTTCCTCTGATACGCGTCAAAACTTTTTTTCTTATAACTGCGCGAAAAGCATGTATTCTTGCTTAATACAACGAAACAAGCTGTTTTAGACCGAAACGAGCTAAATCACAACACATCGGTTTTACAAGTGTTCCTCTGATACGCGTCTAAACTTTTTCTCTTATAACTGCGCGAAAAGCATGTATTCGTGCTTAATACAACGAAACAAGCTGTTTTACACCAAAACGAGCTAGATCTGAACACATCGGTTTTACAAGTGTCCCTGTGACACGCGTCAAAACTTTTTCTCTTGTAACTGTGCGAAAAGCATGTATTCGTGCTTAATACAGCGAAACATGCTGTTTTAGACCGAAACGAGCTAAATCTGAACACATCGGTTTTACTAGTGTCCCTGTGACACGCGTCACAACCTTTTCTCTTATAACTGCGCGAAACGCATGTATTCTTGCTTAATACAGCGAAACAAGCTGTTTTAGACCGAAACGAGTTAAATCACAACACATCGGTTTTACAAGTGTTATTCTGATACGCGTCAAAACTTTTTCTCTTATAACTGCGCGAAAAGCATGTATTCTTGCTTAATACAACGAAACAAGCTGTTTTAGACCGAAACGAGCTAAATCACAACACATCGGTTTTACAAGTGTCCCTGTGACACGCGTCAAAACTTTTTCTCTTATAACTGCGCGAAAAGCATGTATTCTTGCTTAATACAACGAAACAAGCTGTTTTAGACCGAAACGAGCTAAATCGCAACACATCGGTTTTACAAGTGTTCCTCTGACACGCGTCAAAACTTTTTTCTCTTTTGACTGCGCGAAAAGCATGTATTCGTGCTTAGTTCAACGAAACAAGCTGTTTTAGACCGAAACGAGGTAAATCTGAACACATCGGTTTTACAAGTGTCCCTGTGACACGCGTCAAAACTTTTTCTCTTATAACTGCGCGAAAAGCATGTATTCTTGCTTAATACAGCGAAACAAGCTGTTTTAGACCGAAACGAGCTAAATCACAACACATCGGTTTTACAAGTGTTCCTCTGATACGTTTCTAAACTTTTTCTCTTATAACTGCGCGAAAAGCATGTATTCGTGCTTAATACAACGAAACAAGCTGTTTTAGACCGAAACGAGGTAAATCACAACACATCGGTTTTACAAGTGTTCCTCTGATACGCGTCAAAACTTTTTCTCTTATAACTGCGCGAAAAGCATGTATTCTTGCTTAATACAATGAAACAAGCTGTTTTAGACCGAAACGAGCTCAATCGCAACACATCGGTTTTACAAGTGTTCCTCTGATACGCGTCAAAACTTTTTTCTCTTATAACTGCGCGAAAAGCATGTATTCGTGCTTAGTTCAACGAAACAAGCTGTTTTAGACCGAAACGAGGTGAATCTGAGCACATCTGTTTCACAAGTGTCCCTGTGACACGCGTCAAAACTTTTTGTCTTATAACTGCGCGAAAAGCATGTATTCTTGCTTACTACAGCGAAACAAGCTGTTTTAGACCGAAACGAGCTAAATCACAACACATCGGTTTTACAAGTGTTCCTCTGATACGCGTCTAAATTTTTTCTCTTATAACTGCGCGAAAAGCATGTATTCGTGCTTAATACAACGAAACAAGCTGTTTTACACCAAAACGAGCTAGATCTGAACACATCGGTTTTACAAGTGTCCCTGTGACACGCGTCAAAACTTTTTCTCTTGTAACTGCGCGAAAAACACGTATTCTTGCTTAATACAGCGAAACAAGCTGTTTTAGACAGAAACGAGCTAAATCTGAACACATCGGTTTTACAAGTGTCCCTGTGACACGCGTCAAAACTTTTTCTCTTATACCTGCGCGAAAAGCATGTATTCGTGCTTAATACAGCGAAACTTGCTGTTTTAGACCGAAACGAGCTAAATCTGAACACATCGGTTTTACTAGTGTCCCTGTGACACGCGTCACAACCTTTTCTCTTATAACTGCGCGAAAAGCATGTATTCTTGCTTAATACAGCGAAACAAGCTGTTTTAGACCGAAACGAGCTAAATCTGAACACATCGGTTTTACTAGTGTCCCTGTGACACGCGTCACAACCTTTTCTCTTATAACTGCGCGAAAAGCATGTATTCTTGCTTAATACAGCGATACAAGCTGTTTTAGACCGAAACGAGTTAAATCACAACACATCGGTTTTACAAGTGTTCCTCTGATACGCTTCAAAACTTTTTCTCTTATAACTGCGCGAAAAGCATGTATTCGTGCTTAATACGGCGAAACAAGCTGTTTTAGACCGAAACGAGCTAAATCACAACACATCGGTTTTACAAGTGTTCCTCTGATACGCGTCTAAACTTTTTCTCTTATAACTGCGCGAAAAGCATGTATTCGTGCTTAATACAACGAAACAAGCTGTTTTACACCAAAACGAGCTAGATCTGAACACATCGGTTTTACAAGTGTCCCTGTGACACGCGTCAAAACTTTTTCTCTTGTAACTGTGCGAAAAGCATGTATTCGTGCTTAATACAGCGAAACATGCTGTTTTAGACCGAAACGAGCTAAATCTGAACACATCGGTTTTACTAGTGTCCCTGTGACACGCGTCACAACCTTTTCTCTTATAACTGCGCGAAAAGCATGTATTCTTGCTTAATACAGCGAAACAAGCTGTTTTAGACCGAAACGAGTTAAATCACAACACATCGGTTTTACAAGTGTTATTCTGATACGCGTCAAAACTTTTTCTCTTATAACTGCGCGAAAAGCATGTATTCTTGCTTAATACAACGAAACAAGCTGTTTTAGACCGAAACGAGCCAAATCACAACACATCGGTATTACAATTGTTCCACGTGATACTCGTCAAAACTTTTTCGCTAATAACTGCGCGAGAAGCATGTATTCTTGCTTAATACAGCGAAACAAGCTGTTTTAGACCAAAACGAGCTAAATCACAACACATCGGTTTTACAAGTGTTCCTCTGATACACGTCAAAACTTTTTCTTTTATAACTGCGCGAAAAGCATGTATTCTTGCTTAATACAACGAAACAAGCTGTTTTAGACCGAAACGATCTAAATCACAACACATCGGTTTTACTAGTGTTCCTCTGA
This sequence comes from Amblyomma americanum, assembly GCF_052857255.1. Classification (NCBI taxonomy): domain Eukaryota; kingdom Metazoa; phylum Arthropoda; class Arachnida; order Ixodida; family Ixodidae; genus Amblyomma; species Amblyomma americanum. The sequence continues at coordinate 207,148 of NW_027526604.1, forward strand.
TACGCGTTTAAACTTTTTCTCTTATAACTGCGCGAAAAGCATGTATTCGTGCTTAATACAACGAAACAAGCTGTTTTACACCAAAACGAGCTAGATCTGAACACCTCGGTTTTACAAGTGTCCCTGTGACACGCGTCGAAACTTTTTCTCTTATAACTACGCGAAAAGCACGTTTTCTTGCTTAATACAGCGAAACAAGCTGTTTTAGACCAAAACGAGCTAAATCACAACACATCGGTTTTACAAGTCTTCCTCTGATACGCGTCAAAACTTTTTTCTCTTATAACTGCGCGAAAAGCATGTATTCGTGCTTAATACAACGAAACAAGTTGTTTTAGACCGAAACGAGCTAAATTTGAACACATCGGTTTTACAAGTGTCCCTGTGACACGCGTCAAAACTTTTTCTCTTATAACTGCGCGAAAAGCATGTATTCTTGCTTAATACAGCGAAACAAGTTGTTTTAGACCGAAACGAGCTAAATCACAACACATCGGTTTTACAAGTGTTCCTCTGATACGCGTCAAAACTTTTTCTCTTATAACTGCGCGAAAAGCATGTATTCTTGATTAATACAAAGAAACAAGCTGTTTTAGACCGAAACGAGCTAAATCGCAACACATCGGTTTCACAAGTGTCCCTGTGACAAGCGTCAAAACTTTTTGTCCTATAACTGCGCGAAAAGCATGTATTCTTGCTTACTACAGCGAAACAAGCTGTTTTAGACCGAAACGAGCTAAATCACAACACATCGGTTTTACAAGTGTTCCTCTGATACGCGTCAAAACTTTTTTTCTTATAACTGCGCGAAAAGCATGTATTCTTGCTTAATACAACGAAACAAGCTGTTTTAGACCGAAACGAGCTAAATCACAACACATCGGTTTTACAAGTGTTCCTCTGATACGCGTCTAAACTTTTTCTCTTATAACTGCGCGAAAAGCATGTATTCGTGCTTAATACAACGAAACAAGCTGTTTTACACCAAAACGAGCTAGATCTGAACACATCGGTTTTACAAGTGTCCCTGTGACACGCGTCAAAACTTTTTCTCTTGTAACTGTGCGAAAAGCATGTATTCGTGCTTAATACAGCGAAACATGCTGTTTTAGACCGAAACGAGCTAAATCTGAACACATCGGTTTTACTAGTGTCCCTGTGACACGCGTCACAACCTTTTCTCTTATAACTGCGCGAAAAGCATGTATTCTTGCTTAATACAGCGAAACAAGCTGTTTTAGACCGAAACGAGTTAAATCACAACACATCGGTTTTACAAGTGTTATTCTGATACGCGTCAAAACTTTTTCTCTTATAACTGCGCGAAAAGCATGTATTCTTGCTTAATACAACGAAACAAGCTGTTTTAGACCGAAACGAGCTAAATCACAACACATCGGTTTTACAAGTGTCCCTGTGACACGCGTCAAAACTTTTTCTCTTATAACTGCGCGAAAAGCATGTATTCTTGCTTAATACAACGAAACAAGCTGTTTTAGACCGAAACGAGCTAAATCGCAACACATCGGTTTTACAAGTGTTCCTCTGACACGCGTCAAAACTTTTTTCTCTTTTGACTGCGCGAAAAGCATGTATTCGTGCTTAGTTCAACGAAACAAGCTGTTTTAGACCGAAACGAGGTAAATCTGAACACATCGGTTTTACAAGTGTCCCTGTGACACGCGTCAAAACTTTTTCTCTTATAACTGCGCGAAAAGCATGTATTCTTGCTTAATACAGCGAAACAAGCTGTTTTAGACCGAAACGAGCTAAATCACAACACATCGGTTTTACAAGTGTTCCTCTGATACGTTTCTAAACTTTTTCTCTTATAACTGCGCGAAAAGCATGTATTCGTGCTTAATACAACGAAACAAGCTGTTTTAGACCGAAACGAGGTAAATCACAACACATCGGTTTTACAAGTGTTCCTCTGATACGCGTCAAAACTTTTTCTCTTATAACTGCGCGAAAAGCATGTATTCTTGCTTAATACAATGAAACAAGCTGTTTTAGACCGAAACGAGCTCAATCGCAACACATCGGTTTTACAAGTGTTCCTCTGATACGCGTCAAAACTTTTTTCTCTTATAACTGCGCGAAAAGCATGTATTCGTGCTTAGTTCAACGAAACAAGCTGTTTTAGACCGAAACGAGGTGAATCTGAGCACATCTGTTTCACAAGTGTCCCTGTGACACGCGTCAAAACTTTTTGTCTTATAACTGCGCGAAAAGCATGTATTCTTGCTTACTACAGCGAAACAAGCTGTTTTAGACCGAAACGAGCTAAATCACAACACATCGGTTTTACAAGTGTTCCTCTGATACGCGTCTAAATTTTTTCTCTTATAACTGCGCGAAAAGCATGTATTCGTGCTTAATACAACGAAACAAGCTGTTTTACACCAAAACGAGCTAGATCTGAACACATCGGTTTTACAAGTGTCCCTGTGACACGCGTCAAAACTTTTTCTCTTGTAACTGCGCGAAAAACACGTATTCTTGCTTAATACAGCGAAACAAGCTGTTTTAGACAGAAACGAGCTAAATCTGAACACATCGGTTTTACAAGTGTCCCTGTGACACGCGTCAAAACTTTTTCTCTTATACCTGCGCGAAAAGCATGTATTCGTGCTTAATACAGCGAAACTTGCTGTTTTAGACCGAAACGAGCTAAATCTGAACACATCGGTTTTACTAGTGTCCCTGTGACACGCGTCACAACCTTTTCTCTTATAACTGCGCGAAAAGCATGTATTCTTGCTTAATACAGCGAAACAAGCTGTTTTAGACCGAAACGAGCTAAATCTGAACACATCGGTTTTACTAGTGTCCCTGTGACACGCGTCACAACCTTTTCTCTTATAACTGCGCGAAAAGCATGTATTCTTGCTTAATACAGCGATACAAGCTGTTTTAGACCGAAACGAGTTAAATCACAACACATCGGTTTTACAAGTGTTCCTCTGATACGCTTCAAAACTTTTTCTCTTATAACTGCGCGAAAAGCATGTATTCGTGCTTAATACGGCGAAACAAGCTGTTTTAGACCGAAACGAGCTAAATCACAACACATCGGTTTTACAAGTGTTCCTCTGATACGCGTCTAAACTTTTTCTCTTATAACTGCGCGAAAAGCATGTATTCGTGCTTAATACAACGAAACAAGCTGTTTTACACCAAAACGAGCTAGATCTGAACACATCGGTTTTACAAGTGTCCCTGTGACACGCGTCAAAACTTTTTCTCTTGTAACTGTGCGAAAAGCATGTATTCGTGCTTAATACAGCGAAACATGCTGTTTTAGACCGAAACGAGCTAAATCTGAACACATCGGTTTTACTAGTGTCCCTGTGACACGCGTCACAACCTTTTCTCTTATAACTGCGCGAAAAGCATGTATTCTTGCTTAATACAGCGAAACAAGCTGTTTTAGACCGAAACGAGTTAAATCACAACACATCGGTTTTACAAGTGTTATTCTGATACGCGTCAAAACTTTTTCTCTTATAACTGCGCGAAAAGCATGTATTCTTGCTTAATACAACGAAACAAGCTGTTTTAGACCGAAACGAGCCAAATCACAACACATCGGTATTACAATTGTTCCACGTGATACTCGTCAAAACTTTTTCGCTAATAACTGCGCGAAAAGCATGTATTCTTGCTTAATACAGCGAAACAAGCTGTTTTAGACCAAAACGAGCTAAATCACAACACATCGGTTTTACAAGTGTTCCTCTGATACACGTCAAAACTTTTTCTTTTATAACTGCGCGAAAAGCATGTATTCTTGCTTAATACAACGAAACAAGCTGTTTTAGACCGAAACGATCTAAATCACAACACATCGGTTTTACTAGTGTTCCTCTGATACGCGTCTAAACTTTTTCTCTTATAACTGCGCGAAAAGCATGTATTCGTGCTTAATACAACGAAACAAGCTGTTTTACACCAAAACGAGCTAGATCTGAACACCTCGGTTTTACAAGTGTCCCTGTGACACGCGTCGAAACTTTTTCTCTTATAACTACGCGAAAAGCACGTTTTCTTGCTTAATACAGCGAAACAAGCTGTTTTAGACCAAAACGAGCTAAATCACAACACATCGGTTTTACAAGTCTTCCTCTGATACGCGTCAAAACTTTTTTCTCTTATAACTGCGCGAAAAGCATGTATTCGTGCTTAATACAACGAAACAAGTTGTTTTAGACCGAAACGAGCTAAATTTGAACACATCGGTTTTACAAGTGTCCCTGTGACACGCGTCAAAACTTTTTCTCTTATAACTGCGCGAAAAGCATGTATTCTTGCTTAATACAGCGAAACAAGTTGTTTTAGACCGAAACGAGCTAAATCACAACACATCGGTTTTACAAGTGTTCCTCTGATACGCGTCAAAACTTTTTCTCTTATAACTGCGCGAAAAGCATGTATTCTTGATTAATACAAAGAAACAAGCTGTTTTAGACCGAAACGAGCTAAATCGCAACACATCGGTTTCACAAGTGTCCCTGTGACAAGCGTCAAAACTTTTTGTCCTATAACTGCGCGAAAAGCATGTATTCTTGCTTACTACAGCGAAACAAGCTGTTTTAGACCGAAACGAGCTAAATCACAACACATCGGTTTTACAAGTGTTCCTCTGATACGCGTCAAAACTTTTTTTCTTATAACTGCGCGAAAAGCATGTATTCTTGCTTAATACAACGAAACAAGCTGTTTTAGACCGAAACGAGCTAAATCACAACACATCGGTTTTACAAGTGTTCCTCTGATACGCGTCTAAACTTTTTCTCTTATAACTGCGCGAAAAGCATGTATTCGTGCTTAATACAACGAAACAAGCTGTTTTACACCAAAACGAGCTAGATCTGAACACATCGGTTTTACAAGTGTCCCTGTGACACGCGTCAAAACTTTTTCTCTTGTAACTGTGCGAAAAGCATGTATTCGTGCTTAATACAGCGAAACATGCTGTTTTAGACCGAAACGAGCTAAATCTGAACACATCGGTTTTACTAGTGTCCCTGTGACACGCGTCACAACCTTTTCTCTTATAACTGCGCGAAAAGCATGTATTCTTGCTTAATACAGCGAAACAAGCTGTTTTAGACCGAAACGAGTTAAATCACAACACATCGGTTTTACAAGTGTTATTCTGATACGCGTCAAAACTTTTTCTCTTATAACTGCGCGAAAAGCATGTATTCTTGCTTAATACAACGAAACAAGCTGTTTTAGACCGAAACGAGCTAAATCACAACACATCGGTTTTACAAGTGTCCCTGTGACACGCGTCAAAACTTTTTCTCTTATAACTGCGCGAAAAGCATGTATTCTTGCTTAATACAACGAAACAAGCTGTTTTAGACCGAAACGAGCTAAATCGCAACACATCGGTTTTACAAGTGTTCCTCTGACACGCGTCAAAACTTTTTTCTCTTTTGACTGCGCGAAAAGCATGTATTCGTGCTTAGTTCAACGAAACAAGCTGTTTTAGACCGAAACGAGGTAAATCTGAACACATCGGTTTTACAAGTGTCCCTGTGACACGCGTCAAAACTTTTTCTCTTATAACTGCGCGAAAAGCATGTATTCTTGCTTAATACAGCGAAACAAGCTGTTTTAGACCGAAACGAGCTAAATCACAACACATCGGTTTTACAAGTGTTCCTCTGATACGTTTCTAAACTTTTTCTCTTATAACTGCGCGAAAAGCATGTATTCGTGCTTAATACAACGAAACAAGCTGTTTTAGACCGAAACGAGGTAAATCACAACACATCGGTTTTACAAGTGTTCCTCTGATACGCGTCAAAACTTTTTCTCTTATAACTGCGCGAAAAGCATGTATTCTTGCTTAATACAATGAAACAAGCTGTTTTAGACCGAAACGAGCTCAATCGCAACACATCGGTTTTACAAGTGTTCCTCTGATACGCGTCAAAACTTTTTTCTCTTATAACTGCGCGAAAAGCATGTATTCGTGCTTAGTTCAACGAAACAAGCTGTTTTAGACCGAAACGAGGTGAATCTGAGCACATCTGTTTCACAAGTGTCCCTGTGACACGCGTCAAAACTTTTTGTCTTATAACTGCGCGAAAAGCATGTATTCTTGCTTACTACAGCGAAACAAGCTGTTTTAGACCGAAACGAGCTAAATCACAACACATCGGTTTTACAAGTGTTCCTCTGATACGCGTCTAAATTTTTTCTCTTATAACTGCGCGAAAAGCATGTATTCGTGCTTAATACAACGAAACAAGCTGTTTTACACCAAAACGAGCTAGATCTGAACACATCGGTTTTACAAGTGTCCCTGTGACACGCGTCAAAACTTTTTCTCTTGTAACTGCGCGAAAAACACGTATTCTTGCTTAATACAGCGAAACAAGCTGTTTTAGACAGAAACGAGCTAAATCTGAACACATCGGTTTTACAAGTGTCCCTGTGACACGCGTCAAAACTTTTTCTCTTATACCTGCGCGAAAAGCATGTATTCGTGCTTAATACAGCGAAACTTGCTGTTTTAGACCGAAACGAGCTAAATCTGAACACATCGGTTTTACTAGTGTCCCTGTGACACGCGTCACAACCTTTTCTCTTATAACTGCGCGAAAAGCATGTATTCTTGCTTAATACAGCGAAACAAGCTGTTTTAGACCGAAACGAGCTAAATCTGAACACATCGGTTTTACTAGTGTCCCTGTGACACGCGTCACAACCTTTTCTCTTATAACTGCGCGAAAAGCATGTATTCTTGCTTAATACAGCGATACAAGCTGTTTTAGACCGAAACGAGTTAAATCACAACACATCGGTTTTACAAGTGTTCCTCTGATACGCTTCAAAACTTTTTCTCTTATAACTGCGCGAAAAGCATGTATTCGTGCTTAATACGGCGAAACAAGCTGTTTTAGACCGAAACGAGCTAAATCACAACACATCGGTTTTACAAGTGTTCCTCTGATACGCGTCTAAACTTTTTCTCTTATAACTGCGCGAAAAGCATGTATTCGTGCTTAATACAACGAAACAAGCTGTTTTACACCAAAACGAGCTAGATCTGAACACATCGGTTTTACAAGTGTCCCTGTGACACGCGTCAAAACTTTTTCTCTTGTAACTGTGCGAAAAGCATGTATTCGTGCTTAATACAGCGAAACATGCTGTTTTAGACCGAAACGAGCTAAATCTGAACACATCGGTTTTACTAGTGTCCCTGTGACACGCGTCACAACCTTTTCTCTTATAACTGCGCGAAAAGCATGTATTCTTGCTTAATACAGCGAAACAAGCTGTTTTAGACCGAAACGAGTTAAATCACAACACATCGGTTTTACAAGTGTTATTCTGATACGCGTCAAAACTTTTTCTCTTATAACTGCGCGAAAAGCATGTATTCTTGCTTAATACAACGAAACAAGCTGTTTTAGACCGAAACGAGCTAAATCACAACACATCGGTGTTACAAGTGTCCCTGTGACACGCGTCAAAACTTTTTCTCTTATAACTGCGCGAAAAGCATGTATTCTTGCTTAATACAACGAAACAAGCTGTTTTAGACCGAAACGAGCTAAATCGCAACACATCGGTTTTACAAGTGTTCCTCTGACACGCGTCAAAACTTTTTTCTCTTTTGACTGCGCGAAAAGCATGTATTCGTGCTTAATACAACGAAACAAGCTGTTTTACACCAAAACGAGCTAGATCTGAACACCTCGGTTTTACAAGTGTCCCTGTGACACGCGTCGAAACTTTTTCTCTTATAACTACGCGAAAAGCACGTTTTCTTGCTTAATACAGCGAAACAAGCTGTTTTAGACCAAAACGAGCTAAATCACAACACATCGGTTTTACAAGTCTTCCTCTGATACGCGTCAAAACTTTTTTCTCTTATAACTGCGCGAAAAGCATGTATTCGTGCTTAATACAACGAAACAAGTTGTTTTAGACCGAAACGAGCTAAATTTGAACACATCGGTTTTACAAGTGTCCCTGTGACACGCGTCAAAACTTTTTCTCTTATAACTGCGCGAAAAGCATGTATTCTTGCTTAATACAGCGAAACAAGTTGTTTTAGACCGAAACGAGCTAAATCACAACACATCGGTTTTACAAGTGTTCCTCTGATACGCGTCAAAACTTTTTCTCTTATAACTGCGCGAAAAGCATGTATTCTTGATTAATACAAAGAAACAAGCTGTTTTACACCAAAACGAGCTAGATCTGAACACCTCGGTTTTACAAGTGTCCCTGTGACACGCGTCGAAATTTTTTCTCTTATAACTACGCGAAAAGCACGTTTTCTTGCTTAATACAGCGAAACAAGCTGTTTTAGACCAAAACGAGCTAAATCACAACACATCGGTTTTACTAGTGTTCCTCTGATACGCGTCTAAACTTTTTCTCTTATAACTGCGCGAAAAGCATGTATTCGTGCTTAATACAACGAAACAAGCTGTTTTACACCAAAACGAGCTAGATCTGAACACCTCGGTTTTACAAGTGTTCCTCTGATACGTTTCTAAACTTTTTCTCTTATAACTGCGCGAAAAGCATGTATTCGTGCTTAATACAACGAAACAAGCTGTTTTAGACCGAAACGAGCTAAATCACAACACATCGGTTTTACTAGTGTTCCTCTGATACGCGTCTAAACTTTTTCTATTATAACTGCGCGAAAAGCATGTATTCGTGCTTAATACAACGAAACAAGCTGTTTTACACCAAAACGAGCTAGATCTGAACACCTCGGTTTTACAAGTGTCCCTGTGACACGCGTCGAAACTTTTTCTCTTATAACTACGCGAAAAGCACGTTTTCTTGCTTAATACAGCGAAACAAGCTGTTTTAGACCAAAACGAGCTAAATCACAACACATCGGTTTTACAAGTCTTCCTCTGATACGCGTCAAAACTTTTTTCTCTTATAACTGCGCGAAAAGCATGTATTCGTGCTTAATACAACGAAACAAGTTGTTTTAGACCGAAACGAGCTAAATTTGAACACATCGGTTTTACAAGTGTCCCTGTGACACGCGTCAAAACTTTTTCTCTTATAACTGCGCGAAAAGCATGTATTCTTGCTTACTACAGCGAAACAAGCTGTTTTAGACCGAAACGAGCTAAATCACAACACATCGGTTTTACAAGTGTTCCTCTGATACGCGTCTAAACTTTTTCTCTTATAACTGCGCGAAAAGCATGTATTCGTGCTTAATACAACGAAACAAGCTGTTTTACACCAAAACGAGCTAGATCTGAACACATCGGTTTTACAAGTGTCCCTGTAACACGCGTCAAAACTTTTTCTCTTGTAACTGAGCGAAAAGCATGTATTCGTGCTTAATACAGCGAAACATGCTGTTTTAGACCGAAACGAGCTAAATCTGAACACATCGGTTTTACTAGTGTCCCTGTGACACGCGTCACAACCTTTTCTCTTATAACTGCGCGAAAAGCATGTATTCTTGCTTAATACAGCGAAACAAGCTGTTTTAGACCGAAACGAGTTAAATCACAACACATCGGTTTTACAAGTGTTCCTCTGATACGCGTCAAAACTTTTTCTCCTATAACTGCGCGAAAAGCATGTATTCGTGCTTAATACAACGAAACAAGCTGTTTTAGACCGAAACGAGCTAAATCGCAACACATCGGTTTTACAAGTGTTCCTCTGATACGCGTCAAAACTTTTTTCTCTTATAACTGCGCGAAAAGCATGTATTCGTGCTTAGTTCAACGAAACAAGCTGTTTTAGACCGAAACGAGGTAAATCTGAGCACATCGGTTTTACTAGTGTCCCTGTGACACGCGTCACAACCTTTTCTCTTATAACTGCGCGAAAAGCACGTATTCTTGCTTAATACAGCGAAACAAGCTGTTTTAGACCGAAACGAGCTAAATCACAACACATCGGTTTTACAAGTGTCCCTGTGACACGCGTCAAAACTTTTTCTCTTATAACTGCGCGAAAAGCATGTATTCTTGCTTAATACAGCGAAACAAGCTGTTTTAGACCGAAACGAGCTAAATCACAACACATCGGTTTTACAAGTGTTATTCTGATACGCGTCAAAACTTTTTCTCTTATAACTGCGCGAAAAGCATGTATTCTTGCTTAATACAACGAAACAAGCTGTTTTAGACCGAAACGAGCTAAATCACAACACATCGGTTTTACAAGTGTCCCTGTGACACGCGTCAAAACTTTTTCTCTTATAATTGCGCGAAAAGCATGTATTGCTTAATACAACGAAACAAGCTGTTTTAGACCGAAACGAGCTAAATCGCAACACATCGGTTTTACAAGTATTCCTCTGACACGCGTCAAAACTTTTTTCTCCTATAACTGCGCGAAAAGCATGTATTCATGCTTAGTTCAACGAAACAAGCTGTTTTAGACCGAAACGAGGTAAATCTGAACACATTGGTTTTACAAGTGTTCCTCTGATACGCGTCAAAACTTTTTCTCTGATAACTGCGCGAAAAGAATGTATTCTTGCTTAATACAACGAAACAAGCTGTTTTAGACCGAAACGAGCCAAATCACAACACATCGGTATTACAATTGTTCCACGTGATACTCGTCAAAACTTTTTCGCTAATAACTGCGCGAAAAGCATGTATTCTTGCTTAATACAGCGAAACAAGCTGTTTTAGACCAAAACGAGCTAAATCACAACACATCGGTTTTACAAGTGTTCCTCTGATACACGTCAAAACTTTTTCTTTTATAACTGCGCGAAAAGCATGTATTCTTGCTTAATACAACGAAACAAGCTGTTTTAGACCGAAACGAGCTAAATCACAACACATCGGTTTTACTAGTGTTCCTCTGATACGCGTCTAAACTTTTTCTCTTATAACTGCGCGAAAAGCATGTATTCGTGCTTAATACAACGAAACAAGCTGTTTTACACCAAAACGAGCTAGATCTGAACACCTCGGTTTTACAAGTGTCCCTGTGACACGCGTCGAAACTTTTTCTCTTATAACTACGCGAAAAGCACGTTTTCTTGCTTAATACAGCGAAACAAGCTGTTTTAGACCAAAACGAGCTAAATCACAACACATCGGTTTTACAAGTCTTCCTCTGATACGCGTCAAAACTTTTTTCTCTTATAACTGCGCGAAAAGCATGTATTCGTGCTTAATACAACGAAACAAGTTGTTTTAGACCGAAACGAGCTAAATTTGAACACATCGGTTTTACAAGTGTCCCTGTGACACGCGTCAAAACTTTTTCTCTTATAACTGCGCGAAAAGCATGTATTCTTGCTTAATACAGCGAAACAAGTTGTTTTAGACCGAAACGAGCTAAATCACAACACATCGGTTTTACAAGTGTTCCTCTGACACGCGTCAAAACTTTTTTCTCTTTTGACTGCGCGAAAAGCATGTATTCGTGCTTAATACAACGAAACAAGCTATTTTACACCAAAACGAGCTAGATCTGAACACCTCGGTTTTACAAGTGTCCCTGTGACACGCGTCGAAACTTTTTCTCTTATAACTACGCGAAAAGCACGTTTTCTTGCTTAATACAGCGAAACAAGCTGTTTTAGACCAAAACGAGCTAAATCACAACACATCGGTTTTACAAGTCTTCCTCTGATACGCGTCAAAACTTTTTTCTCTTATAACTGCGCGAAAAGCATGTATTCGTGCTTAATACAACGAAACAAGTTGTTTTAGACCGAAACGAGCTAAATTTGAACACATCGGTTTTACAAGTGTCCCTGTGACACGCGTCAAAACTTTTTCTCTTATAACTGCGCGAAAAGCATGTATTCTTGCTTAATACAGCGAAACAAGTTGTTTTAGACCGAAACGAGCTAAATCACAACACATCGGTTTTACAAGTGTTCCTCTGATACGCGTCAAAACTTTTTCTCTTATAACTGCGCGAAAAGCATGTATTCTTGATTAATACAAAGAAACAAGCTGTTTTACACCAAAACGAGCTAGATCTGAACACCTCGGTTTTACAAGTGTCCCTGTGACACGCGTCGAAATTTTTTCTCTTATAACTACGCGAAAAGCACGTTTTCTTGCTTAATACAGCGAAACAAGCTGTTTTAGACCAAAACGAGCTAAATCACAACACATCGGTTTTACTAGTGTTCCTCTGATACGCGTCTAAACTTTTTCTCTTATAACTGCTCGAAAAGCATGTATTCGTGCTTAATACAACGAAACAAGCTGTTTTACACCAAAACGAGCTAGATCTGAACACCTCGGTTTTACAAGTGTTCCTCTGATACGTTTCTAAACTTTTTCTCTTATAACTGCGCGAAAAGCATGTATTCGTGCTTAATACAACGAAACAAGCTGTTTTAGACCGAAACGAGCTAAATCACAACACATCGGTTTTACTAGTGTTCCTCTGATACGCGTCTAAACTTTTTCTATTATAACTGCGCGAAAAGCATGTATTCGTGCTTAATACAACGAAACAAGCTGTTTTACACCAAAACGAGCTAGATCTGAACACCTCGGTTTTACAAGTGTCCCTGTGACACGCGTCGAAACTTTTTCTCTTATAACTACGCGAAAAGCACGTTTTCTTGCTTAATACAGCGAAACAAGCTGTTTTAGACCAAAACGAGCTAAATCACAACACATCGGTTTTACAAGTCTTCCTCTGATACGCGTCAAAACTTTTTTCTCTTATAACTGCGCGAAAAGCATGTATTCGTGCTTAATACAACGAAACAAGTTGTTTTAGACCGAAACGAGCTAAATTTGAACACATCGGTTTTACAAGTGTCCCTGTGACACGCGTCAAACTTTTTCTCTTATAACTGCGCGAAAAGCATGTATTCTTGCTTACTACAGCGAAACAAGCTGTTTTAGACCGAAACGAGCTAAATCACAACACATCGGTTTTACAAGTGTTCCTCTGATACGCGTCTAAACTTTTTCTCTTATAACTGCGCGAAAAGCATGTATTCGTGCTTAATACAGCGAAACATGCTGTTTTAGACCGAAACGAGCTAAATCTGAACACATCGGTTTTACTAGTGTCCCTGTGACACGCGTCACAACCTTTTCTCTTATAACTGCGCGAAAAGCATGTATTCTTGCTTAATACAGCGAAACAAGCTGTTTTAGACCGAAACGAGTTAAATCACAACACATCGGTTTTACAAGTGTTCCTCTGATACGCGTCAAAACTTTTTCTCCTATAACTGCGCGAAAAGCATGTATTCGTGCTTAATACAACGAAACAAGCTGTTTTAGACCGAAACGAGCTAAATCGCAACACATCGGTTTTACAAGTGTTCCTCTGATACGCGTCAAAACTTTTTTCTCTTATAACTGCACGAAAAGCATGTATTCGTGCTTAGTTCAACGAAACAAGCTGTTTTAGACCGAAACGAGCTAAATCACAACACATCGGTTTTACAAGTGTCCCTGTGACACGCGTCAAAACTTTTTCTCTTATAACTGCGCGAAAAGCATGTATTCTTGCTTAATACAGCGAAACAAGCTGTTTTAGACCGAAACGAGCTAAATCACAACACATCGGTTTTACAAGTGTTATTCTGATACGCGTCAAAACTTTTTCTCTTATAACTGCGCGAAAAGCATGTATTCTTGCTTAATACAACGAAACAAGCTGTTTTAGACCGAAACGAGCTAAATCACAACACATCGGTTCTACAAGTGTCCCTGTGACACGCGTCAAAACTTTTTCTCTTATAATTGCGCGAAAAGCATGTATTCTTGCTTAATACAACGAAACAAGCTGTTTTAGACCGAAACGAGCTAAATCGCAACACATCGGTTTTACAAGTGTTCCTCTGACACGCGTCAAAACTTTTTTCTCCTATAACTGCGCGAAAAGCATGTATTCATGCTTAGTTCAACGAAACAAGCTGTTTTAGACCGAAACGAGGTAAATCTGAACACATTGGTTTTACAAGTGTTCCTCTGATACGCGTCAAAACTTTTTCTCTGATAACTGCGCGAAAAGAATGTATTCTTGCTTAATACAACGAAACAAGCTGTTTTAGACCGAAACGAGCCAAATCACAACACATCGGTATTACAATTGTTCCACGTGATACTCGTCAAAACTTTTTCGCTAATAACTGCGCGAAAAGCATGTATTCTTGCTTAATACAGCGAAACAAGCTGTTTTAGACCAAAACGAGCTAAATCACAACACATCGGTTTTACAAGTGTTCCTCTGATACACGTCAAAACTTTTTCTTTTATAACTGCGCGAAAAGCATGTATTCTTGCTTAATACAACGAAACAAGCTGTTTTAGACCGAAACGAGCTAAATCACAACACATCGGTTTTACTAGTGTTCCTCTGATACGCGTCTAAACTTTTTCTCTTATAACTGCGCGAAAAGCATGTATTCGTGCTTAATACAACGAAACAAGCTGTTTTACATCAAAACGAGCTAGATCTGAACACCTCGGTTTTACAAGTGTCCCTGTGACACGCGTCGAAACTTTTTCTCTTATAACTACGCGAAAAGCACGTTTTCTTGCTTAATACAGCGAAACAAGCTGTTTTAGACCAAAACGAGCTAAATCACAACACATCGGTTTTACAAGTCTTCCTCTGATACGCGTCAAAACTTTTTTCTCTTATAACTGCGCGAAAAGCATGTATTCGTGCTTAATACAAAGAAACAAGTTGTTTTAGACCGAAACGAGCTAAATTTGAACACATCGGTTTTACAAGTGTCCCTGTGACACGCGTCAAAACTTTTTCTCTTATAACTGCGCGAAAAGCATGTATTCTTGCTTAATACAGCGAAACAAGTTGTTTTAGACCGAAACGAGCTAAATCACAACACATCGGTTTTACAAGTGTTCCTCTGATACGCGTCAAAACTTTTTCTCTTATAACTGCGCGAAAAGCATGTATTCTTGATTAATACAAAGAAACAAGCTGTTTTAGACCGAAACGAGCTAAATCGCAACACATCGGTTTCACAAGTGTCCCTGTGACAAGCGTCAAAACTTTTTGTCTTATAACTGCGCGAAAAGCACGTATTCTTGCTTAATACAGCGAAACAAGCTGTTTTAGACCGAAACGAGCTAAATCACAACACATCGGTTTTACAAGTGTCCCTGTGACACGCGTCAAAACTTTTTCTCTTATAACTGCGCGAAAAGCATGTATTCTTGCTTAATACAGCGAAACAAGCTGTTTTAGACCGAAACGAGCTAAATCACAACACATCGGTTTTACAAGTGTTATTCTGATACGCGTCAAAACTTTTTTCTCTTATAACTGCGCGAAAAGCATGTATTCGTGCTTAATACAACGAAACAAGTTGTTTTAGACCGAAACGAGCTAAATTTGAACACATCGGTTTTACAAGTGTCCCTGTGACACGCGTCAAAACTTTTTCTCTTATAACTGCGCGAAAAGCATGTATTCTTGCTTACTACAGCGAAACAAGCTGTTTTAGAACGAAACGAGCTAAATCACAACACATCGGTTTTACAAGTGTTCCTCTGATACGCGTCTAAACTTTTTCTCTTATAACTGCGCGAAAAGCATGTATTCGTGCTTAATACAACGAAACAAGCTGTTTTACACCAAAACGAGCTAGATCTGAACACATCGGTTTTACAAGTGTCCCTGTGACACGCGTCAAAACTTTTTCTCTTGTAACTGCGCGAAAAGCATGTATTCGTGCTTAATACAGCGAAACATGCTGTTTTAGACCGAAACGAGCTAAATCTGAACACATCGGTTTTACTAGTGTCCCTGTGACACGCGTCACAACCTTTTCTCTTATAACTGCGCGAAAAGCATGTATTCTTGCTTAATACAGCGAAACAAGCTGTTTTAGACCGAAACGAGTTAAATCACAACACATCGGTTTTACAAGTGTTCCTCTGATACGCGTCAAAACTTTTTCTCCTATAACTGCGCGAAAAGCATGTATTCGTGCTTAATACAACGAAACAAGCTGTTTTAGACCGAAACGAGCTAAATCGCAACACATCGGTTTTACAAGTGTTCCTCTGATACGCGTCAAAACTTTTTTCTCTTATAACTGCGCGAAAAGCATGTATTCGTGCTTAGTTCAACGAAACAAGCTGTTTTAGACCGAAACGAGGTAAATCTGAGCACATCGGTTTTACTAGTGTCCCTGTGACACGCGTCACAACCTTTTCTCTTATAACTGCGCGAAAAGCACGTATTCTTGCTTAATACAGCGAAACAAGCTGTTTTAGACCGAAACGAGCTAAATCACAACACATCGGTTTTACAAGTGTCCCTGTGACACGCGTCAAAACTTTTTCTCTTATAACTGCGCGAAAAGCATGTATTCTTGCTTAATACAGCGAAACAAGCTGTTTTAGACCGAAACGAGCTAAATCACAACACATCGGTTTTACAAGTGTTATTCTGATACGCGTCAAAACTTTTTCTCTTATAACTGCGCGAAAAGCATGTATTCTTGCTTAATACAACGAAACAAGCTGTTTTAGACCGAAACGAGCTAAATCACAACACATCGGTTTTACAAGTGTCCCTGTGACACGCGTCAAAACTTTTTCTCTTATAATTGCGCGAAAAGCATGTATTGCTTAATACAACGAAACAAGCTGTTTTAGACCGAAACGAGCTAAATCGCAACACATCGGTTTTACAAGTGTTCCTCTGACACGCGTCAAAACTTTTTTCTCCTATAACTGCGCGAAAAGCATGTATTCATGCTTAGTTCAACGAAACAAGCTGTTTTAGACCGAAACGAGGTAAATCTGAACACATTGGTTTTACAAGTGTTCCTCTGATACGCGTCAAAACTTTTTCTCTGATAACTGCGCGAAAAGAATGTATTCTTGCTTAATACAACGAAACAAGCTGTTTTAGACCGAAACGAGCCAAATCACAACACATCGGTATTACAATTGTTCCACGTGATACTCGTCAAAACTTTTTCGCTAATAACTGCGCGAAAAGCATGTATTCTTGCTTAATACAGCGAAACAAGCTGTTTTAGACCAAAACGAGCTAAATCACAACACATCGGTTTTACAAGTGTTCCTCTGATACACGTCAAAACTTTTTCTTTTATAACTGCGCGAAAAGCATGTATTCTTGCTTAATACAACGAAACAAGCTGTTTTAGACCGAAACGAGCTAAATCACAACACATCGGTTTTACTAGTGTTCCTCTGATACGCGTCTAAACTTTTTCTCTTATAACTGCGCGAAAAGCATGTATTCGTGCTTAATACAACGAAACAAGTTGTTTTAGACCGAAACGAGCTAAATTTGAACACATCGGTTTTACAAGTGTCCCTGTGACACGCGTCAAAACTTTTTCTCTTATAACTGCGCGAAAAGCATGTATTCTTGCTTAATACAGCGAAACAAGTTGTTTTAGACCGAAACGAGCTAAATCACAACACATCGGTTTTACAAGTGTTCCTCTGATACGCGTCAAAACTTTTTCTCTTATAACTGCGCGAAAAGCATGTATTCTTGATTAATACAAAGAAACAAGCTGTTTTAGACCGAAACGAGCTAAATCGCAACACATCGGTTTCACAAGTGTCCCTGTGACAAGCGTCAAAACTTTTTGTCCTATAACTGCGCGAAAAGCATGTATTCTTGCTTACTACAGCGAAACAAGCTGTTTTAGACCGAAACGAGCTAAATCACAACACATCGGTTTTACAAGTGTTCCTCTGATACGCGTCAAAACTTTTTTTCTTATAACTGCGCGAAAAGCATGTATTCTTGCTTAATACAACGAAACAAGCTGTTTTAGACCGAAACGAGCTAAATCACAACACATCGGTTTTACAAGTGTTCCTCTGATACGCGTCTAAACTTTTTCTCTTATAACTGCGCGAAAAGCATGTATTCGTGCTTAATACAACGAAACAAGCTGTTTTACACCAAAACGAGCTAGATCTGAACACATCGGTTTTACAAGTGTCCCTGTGACACGCGTCAAAACTTTTTCTCTTGTAACTGTGCGAAAAGCATGTATTCGTGCTTAATACAGCGAAACATGCTGTTTTAGACCGAAACGAGCTAAATCTGAACACATCGGTTTTACTAGTGTCCCTGTGACACGCGTCACAACCTTTTCTCTTATAACTGCGCGAAAAGCATGTATTCTTGCTTAATACAGCGAAACAAGCTGTTTTAGACCGAAACGAGTTAAATCACAACACATCGGTTTTACAAGTGTTATTCTGATACGCGTCAAAACTTTTTCTCTTATAACTGCGCGAAAAGCATGTATTCTTGCTTAATACAACGAAACAAGCTGTTTTAGACCGAAACGAGCTAAATCACAACACATCGGTTTTACAAGTGTCCCTGTGACACGCGTCAAAACTTTTTCTCTTATAACTGCGCGAAAAGCATGTATTCTTGCTTAATACAACGAAACAAGCTGTTTTAGACCGAAACGAGCTAAATCGCAACACATCGGTTTTACAAGTGTTCCTCTGACACGCGTCAAAACTTTTTTCTCTTTTGACTGCGCGAAAAGCATGTATTCGTGCTTAGTTCAACGAAACAAGCTGTTTTAGACCGAAACGAGGTAAATCTGAACACATCGGTTTTACAAGTGTCCCTGTGACACGCGTCAAAACTTTTTCTCTTATAACTGCGCGAAAAGCATGTATTCTTGCTTAATACAGCGAAACAAGCTGTTTTAGACCGAAACGAGCTAAATCACAACACATCGGTTTTACAAGTGTTCCTCTGATACGTTTCTAAACTTTTTCTCTTATAACTGCGCGAAAAGCATGTATTCGTGCTTAATACAACGAAACAAGCTGTTTTAGACCGAAACGAGGTAAATCACAACACATCGGTTTTACAAGTGTTCCTCTGATACGCGTCAAAACTTTTTCTCTTATAACTGCGCGAAAAGCATGTATTCTTGCTTAATACAATGAAACAAGCTGTTTTAGACCGAAACGAGCTAAATCGCAACACATCGGTTTTACAAGTGTTCCTCTGATACGCGTCAAAACTTTTTTCTCTTATAACTGCGCGAAAAGCATGTATTCGTGCTTAGTTCAACGAAACAAGTTGTTTTAGACCGAAACGAGGTGAATCTGAGCACATCTGTTTCACAAGTGTCCCTGTGACACGCGTCAAAACTTTTTGTCTTATAACTGCGCGAAAAGCATGTATTCTTGCTTACTACAGCGAAACAAGCTGTTTTAGACCGAAACGAGCTAAATCACAACACATCGGTTTTACAAGTGTTCCTCTGATACGCGTCTAAATTTTTTCTCTTATAACTGCGCGAAAAGCATGTATTCGTGCTTAATACAACGAAACAAGCTGTTTTACACCAAAACGAGCTAGATCTGAACACATCGGTTTTACAAGTGTCCCTGTGACACGCGTCAAAACTTTTTCTCTTGTAACTGCGCGAAAAACACGTATTCTTGCTTAATACAGCGAAACAAGCTGTTTTAGACAGAAACGAGCTAAATCTGAACACATCGGTTTTACAAGTGTCCCTGTGACACGCGTCAAAACTTTTTCTCTTATACCTGCGCGAAAAGCATGTATTCGTGCTTAATACAGCGAAACTTGCTGTTTTAGACCGAAACGAGCTAAATCTGAACACATCGGTTTTACTAGTGTCCCTGTGACACGCGTCACAACCTTTTCTCTTATAACTGCGCGAAAAGCATGTATTCTTGCTTAATACAGCGAAACAAGCTGTTTTAGACCGAAACGAGCTAAATCTGAACACATCGGTTTTACTAGTGTCCCTGTGACACGCGTCACAACCTTTTCTCTTATAACTGCGCGAAAAGCATGTATTCTTGCTTAATACAGCGAAACAAGCTGTTTTAGACCGAAACGAGTTAAATCACAACACATCGGTTTTACAAGTGTTCCTCTGATACGCTTCAAAACTTTTTCTCTTATAACTGCGCGAAAAGCATGTATTCGTGCTTAATACGGCGAAACAAGCTGTTTTAGACCGAAACGAGCTAAATCACAACACATCGGTTTTACAAGTGTTCCTCTGATACGCGTCTAAACTTTTTCTCTTATAACTGCGCGAAAAGCATGTATTCGTGCTTAATACAACGAAACAAGCTGTTTTACACCAAAACGAGCTAGATCTGAACACATCGGTTTTACAAGTGTCCCTGTGACACGCGTCAAAACTTTTTCTCTTGTAACTGTGCGAAAAGCATGTATTCGTGCTTAATACAGCGAAACATGCTGTTTTAGACCGAAACGAGCTAAATCTGAACACATCGGTTTTACTAGTGTCCCTGTGACACGCGTCACAACCTTTTCTCTTATAACTGCGCGAAAAGCATGTATTCTTGCTTAATACAGCGAAACAAGCTGTTTTAGACCGAAACGAGTTAAATCACAACACATCGGTTTTACAAGTGTTATTCTGATACGCGTCAAAACTTTTTCTCTTATAACTGCGCGAAAAGCATGTATTCTTGCTTAATACAACGAAACAAGCTGTTTTAGACCGAAACGAGCTAAATCACAACACATCAGTTTTACAAGTGTCCCTGTGACACGCGTCAAAACTTTTTCTCTTATAACTGCGCGAAAAGCATGTATTCTTGCTTAATACAACGAAACAAGCTGTTTTAGACCGAAACGAGCTAAATCGCAACACATCGGTTTTACAAGTGTTCCTCTGACACGCGTCAAAACTTTTTTCTCTTTTGACTGCGCGAAAAGCATGTATTCGTGCTTAATACAACGAAACAAGCTGTTTTACACCAAAACGAGCTAGATCTGAACACCTCGGTTTTACAAGTGTCCCTGTGACACGCGTCGAAACTTTTTCTCTTATAACTACGCGAAAAGCACGTTTTCTTGCTTAATACAGCGAAACAAGCTGTTTTAGACCAAAACGAGCTAAATCACAACACATCGGTTTTACAAGTCTTCCTCTGATACGCGTCAAAACTTTTTTCTCCTATAACTGCGCGAAAAGCATGTATTCGTGCTTAATACAACGAAACAAGTTGTTTTAGACCGAAACGAGCTAAATTTGAACACATCGGTTTTACAAGTGTCCCTGTGACACGCGTCAAAACTTTTTCTCTTATAACTGCGCGAAAAGCATGTATTCTTGCTTAATACAGCGAAACAAGTTGTTTTAGACCGAAACGAGCTAAATCACAACACATCGGTTTTACAAGTGTTCCTCTGATACGCGTCAAAACTTTTTCTCTTATAACTGCGCGAAAAGCATGTATTCTTGATTAATACAAAGAAACAAGCTGTTTTACACCAAAACGAGCTAGATCTGAACACCTCGGTTTTACAAGTGTCCCTGTGACACGCGTCGAAATTTTTTCTCTTATAACTACGCGAAAAGCACGTTTTCTTGCTTAATACAGCGAAACAAGCTGTTTTAGACCAAAACGAGCTAAATCACAACACATCGGTTTTACTAGTGTTCCTCTGATACGCGTCTAAACTTTTTCTCTTATAACTGCGCGAAAAGCATGTATTCGTGCTTAATACAACGAAACAAGCTGTTTTACACCAAAACGAGCTAGATCTGAACACCTCGGTTTTACAAGTGTTCCTCTGATACGTTTCTAAACTTTTTCTCTTATAACTGCGCGAAAAGCATGTATTCGTGCTTAATACAACGAAACAAGCTGTTTTAGACCGAAACGAGCTAAATCACAACACATCGGTTTTACTAGTGTTCCTCTGATACGCGTCTAAACTTTTTCTCTTATAACTGCGCGAAAAGCATGTATTCGTGCTTAATACAACGAAACAAGCTGTTTTACACCAAAACGAGCTAGATCTGAACACCTCGGTTTTACAAGTGTCCCTGTGACACGCGTCGAAACTTTTTCTCTTATAACTACGCGAAAAGCACGTTTTCTTGCTTAATACAGCGAAACAAGCTGTTTTAGACCAAAACGAGCTAAATCACAACACATCGGTTTTACAAGTCTTCCTCTGATACGCGTCAAAACTTTTTTCTCTTATAACTGCGCGAAAAGCATGTATTCGTGCTTAATACAACGAAACAAGTTGTTTTAGACCGAAACGAGCTAAATTTGAACACATCAGTTTTACAAGTGTCCCTGTGACACGCGTCAAAACTTTTTCTCTTATAACTGCGCGAAAAGCATGTATTCTTGCTTACTACAGCGAAACAAGCTGTTTTAGACCGAAACGAGCTAAATCACAACACATCGGTTTTACAAGTGTTCCTCTGATACGCGTCTAAACTTTTTCTCTTATAACTGCGCGAAAAGCATGTATTCGTGCTTAATACAACGAAACAAGCTGTTTTACACCAAAACGAGCTAGATCTGAACACATCGGTTTTACAAGTGTCCCTGTGACACGCGTCAAAACTTTTTCTCTTGTAACTGCGCGAAAAGCATGTATTCGTGCTTAATACAGCGAAACATGCTGTTTTAGACCGAAACGAGCTAAATCTGAACACATCGGTTTTACTAGTGTCCCTGTGACACGCGTCACAACCTTTTCTCTTATAACTGCGCGAAAAGCATGTATTCTTGCTTAATACAGCGAAACAAGCTGTTTTAGACCGAAACGAGTTAAATCACAACACATCGGTTTTACAAGTGTTCCTCTGATACGCGTCAAAACTTTTTCTCCTATAACTGCGCGAAAAGCATGTATTCGTGCTTAATACAACGAAACAAGCTGTTTTAGACCGAAACGAGCTAAATCGCAACACATCGGTTTTACAAGTGTTCCTCTGATACGCGTCAAAACTTTTTTCTCTTATAACTGCGCGAAAAGCATGTATTCGTGCTTAGTTCAACGAAACAAGCTGTTTTAGACTGAAACGAGGTAAATCTGAGCACATCGGTTTCACAAGTGTCCCTGTGACACGTGTCAAAACTTTTTCTCTTATAACTGCGCGAAAAGCACGTATTCTTGCTTAATACAGCGAAACAAGCTGTTTTAGACCGAAACGAGCTAAATCACAACACATCGGTTTTACAAGTGTCCCTGTGACACGCGTCAAAACTTTTTCTCTTATAACTGCGCGAAAAGCATGTATTCTTGCTTAATACAGCGAAACAAGCTGTTTTAGACCGAAACGAGCTAAATCACAACACATCGGTTTTACAAGTGTTATTCTGATACGCGTCAAAACTTTTTCTCTTATAACTGCGCGAAAAGCATGTATTCTTGCTTAATACAACGAAACAAGCTGTTTTAGACCGAAACGAGCTAAATCACAACACATCGGTTCTACAAGTGTCCCTGTGACACGCGTCAAAACTTTTTCTCCTATAATTGCGCGAAAAGCATGTATTCTTGCTTAATACAACGAAACAAGCTGTTTTAGACCGAAACGAGCTAAATCGCAACACATCGGTTTTACAAGTGTTCCTCTGACACGCGTCAAAACTTTTTTCTCCTATAACTGCGCGAAAAGCATGTATTCATGCTTAGTTCAACGAAACAAGCTGTTTTAGACCGAAACGAGGTAAATCTGAACACATTGGTTTTACAAGTGTTCCTCTGATACGCGTCAAAACTTTTTCTCTGATAACTGAGCGAAAAGAATGTATTCTTGCTTAATACAACGAAACAAGCTGTTTTAGACCGAAACGAGCCAAATCACAACGCATCGGTATTACAATTGTTCCACGTGATACTCGTCAAAACTTTTTCGCTAATAACTGCGCGAAAAGCATGTATTCTTGCTTAATACAGCGAAACAAGCTGTTTTAGACCAAAACGAGCTAAATCACAACACATCGGTTTTACAAGTGTTCCTCTGATACACGTCAAAACTTTTTCTTTTATAACTGCGCGAAAAGCATGTATTCTTGCTTAATACAACGAAACAAGCTGTTTTAGACCGAAACGAGCTAAATCACAACACATCGGTTTTACTAGTGTTCCTCTGATACGCGTCTAAACTTTTTCTCTTATAACTGCGCGAAAAGCATGTATTCGTGCTTAATACAACGAAACAAGCTGTTTTACATCAAAACGAGCTAGATCTGAACACCTCGGTTTTACAAGTGTCCCTGTGACACGCGTCGAAACTTTTTCTCTTATAACTACGCGAAAAGCACGTTTTCTTGCTTAATACAGCGAAACAAGCTGTTTTAGACCAAAACGAGCTAAATCACAACACATCGGTTTTACAAGTCTTCCTCTGATACGCGTCAAAACTTTTTTCTCTTATAACTGCGCGAAAAGCATGTATTCGTGCTTAATACAAAGAAACAAGTTGTTTTAGACCGAAACGAGCTAAATTTGAACACATCGGTTTTACAAGTGTCCCTGTGACACGCGTCAAAACTTTTTCTCTTATAACTGCGCGAAAAGCATGTATTCTTGCTTAATACAGCGAAACAAGTTGTTTTAGACCGAAACGAGCTAAATCACAACACATCGGTTTTACAAGTGTTCCTCTGATACGCGTCAAAACTTTTTCTCTTATAACTGCGCGAAAAGCATGTATTCTTGATTAATACAAAGAAACAAGCTGTTTTAGACCGAAACGAGCTAAATCGCAACACATCGGTTTCACAAGTGTCCCTGTGACAAGCGTCAAAACTTTTTGTCTTATAACTGCGCGAAAAGCACGTATTCTTGCTTAATACAGCGAAACAAGCTGTTTTAGACCGAAACGAGCTAAATCACAACACATCGGTTTTACAAGTGTCCCTGTGACACGCGTCAAAACTTTTTCTCATATAACTGCGCGAAAAGCATGTATTCTTGCTTAATACAGCGAAACAAGCTGTTTTAGACCGAAACGAGCTAAATCACAACACATCGGTTTTACAAGTGTTCCTCTGATACGCGTCTAAACTTTTTCTCTTATAACTGCGCGAAAAGCATGTATTCGTGCTTAATACAACGAAACAAGCTGTTTTACACCAAAACGAGCTAGATCTGAGCACATCGGTTTTACAAGTGTCCCTGTGACACGCGTCAAAACTTTTTCTCTTATAACTGCGCGAAAAGCATGTATTCGTGCTTAGTTCAACGAAACAAGCTGTTTTAGACCGAAACGAGGTAAATCTGAGCACATCGGTTTCACAAGTGTCCCTGTGACACGTGTCAAAACTTTTTCTCTTATAACTGCGCGAAAAGCACGTATTCTTGCTTAATACAGCGAAACAAGCTGTTTTAGACCGAAACGAGCTAAATCACAACACATCAGTTTTACAAGTGTCCCTGTGACACGCGTCAAAACTTTTTCACTTATAACTGCGCGAAAAGCATGTATTCTTGCTTAATACAGCGAAACAAGCTGTTTTAGACCGAAACGAGCTAAATCACAACACATCGGTTTTACAAGTGTTATTCTGATACGCGTCAAAACTTTTTCTCTTATAACTGCGCGAAAAGCATGTATTCTTGCTTAATACAACGAAACAAGCTGTTTTAGACCGAAACGAGCTAAATCACAACACATCGGTTTTACAAGTGTCCCTGTGACACGCGTCAAAACTTTTTCTCTTATAATTGCGCGAAAAGCATGTATTCTTGCTTAATACAACGAAACAAGCTGTTTTAGACCGAAACGAGCTAAATCGCAACACATCGGTTTTACAAGTGTTCCTCTGACACGCGTCAAAACTTTTTTCTCCTATAACTGCGCGAAAAGCATGTATTCATGCTTAGTTCAACGAAACAAGCTGTTTTAGACCGAAACGAGGTAAATCTGAACACATTGGTTTTACAAGTGTTCCTTTGATACGCGTCAAAACTTTTTCTCTGATAACTGCGCGAAAAGAATGTATTCTTGCTTAATACAACGAAACAAGCTGTTTTAGACCGAAACGAGCCAAATCACAACACATCGGTATTACAATTGTTCCACGTGATACTCGTCAAAACTTTTTCGCTAATAACTGCGCGAAAAGCATGTATTCTTGCTTAATACAGCGAAACAAGCTGTTTTAGACCAAAACGAGCTAAATCACAACACATCGGTTTTACAAGTGTTCCTCTGATACACGTCAAAACTTTTTCTTTTATAACTGCGCGAAAAGCATGTATTCTTGCTTAATACAACGAAACAAGCTGTTTTAGACCGAAACGAGCTAAATCACAACACATCGGTTTTACTAGTGTTCCTCTGATACGCGTCTAAACTTTTTCTCTTATAACTGCGCGAAAAGCATGTATTCGTGCTTAATACAACGAAACAAGCTGTTTTACACCAAAACGAGCTAGATCTGAACACCTCGGTTTTACAAGTGTCCCTGTGACACGCGTCGAAACTTTTTCTCTTATAACTACGCGAAAAGCACGTTTTCTTGCTTAATACAGCGAAACAAGCTGTTTTAGACCAAAACGAGCTAAATCACAACACATCGGTTTTACAAGTCTTCCTCTGATACGCGTCAAAACTTTTTTCTCTTGTAACTGTGCGAAAAGCATGTATTCGTGCTTAATACAGCGAAACATGCTGTTTTAGACCGAAACGAGCTAAATCTGAACACATCGGTTTTACTAGTGTCCCTGTGACACGCGTCACAACCTTTTCTCCTATAACTGCGCGAAAAGCATGTATTCTTGCTTAATACAGCGAAACAAGCTGTTTTAGACCGAAACGAGTTAAATCACAACACATCGGTTTTACAAGTGTTATTGTGATACGCGTCAAAACTTTTTCTCTTATAACTGCGCGAAAAGCATGTATTCTTGCTTAATACAACGAAACAAGCTGTTTTAGACCGAAACGAGCTAAATCACAACACATCGGTTTTACAAGTGTCCCTGTGACACGCGTCAAAACTTTTTCTCTTATAACTGCGCGAAAAGCATGTATTCTTGCTTAATACAACGAAACAAGCTGTTTTAGACCGAAACGAGCTAAATCGCAACACATCGGTTTTACAAGTGTTCCTCTGACACGCGTCAAAACTTTTTTCTCTTTTGACTGCGCGAAAAGCATGTATTCGTGCTTAGTTCAACGAAACAAGCTGTTTTAGACCGAAACGAGGTAAATCTGAACACATCGGTTTTACAAGTGTCCCTGTGACACGCGTCAAAACTTTTTCTCTTATAACTGCGCGAAAAGCATGTATTCTTGCTTAATACAGCGAAACAAGCTGTTTTAGACCGAAACGAGCTAAATCACAACACATCGGTTTTACAAGTGTTCCTCTGATACGTTTCTAAACTTTTCTCTTATAACTGCGCGAAAAGCATGTATTCGTGCTTAATACAACGAAACAAGCTGTTTTAGACCGAAACGAGGTAAATCACAACACATCGGTTTTACAAGTGTTCCTCTGATACGCGTCAAAACTTTTTCTCTTATAACTGCGCGAAAAGCATGTATTCTTGCTTAATACAATGAAACAAGCTGTTTTAGACCGAAACAAGCTAAATCGCAACACATCGGTTTTACAAGTGTTCCTCTGATACGCGTCAAAACTTTTTTCTCTTATAACTGCGCGAAAAGCATGTATTCGTGCTTAGTTCAACGAAACAAGCTGTTTTAGACCGAAACGAGGTAAATCTGAGCACATCTGTTTCACAAGTGTCCCTGTGACACGCGTCAAAACTTTTTGTCTTATAACTGCGCGAAAAGCATGTATTCTTGCTTACTACAGCGATACAAGCTGTTTTAGACCGAAACGAGCTAAATCACAACACATCGGTTTTACTAGTGTTCCTCTGATACGCGTCTAAACTTTTTCTCTTATAACTGCGCGAAAAGCATGTATTCGTGCTTAATACAACGAAACAAGCTGTTTTACACCAAAACGAGCTAGATCTGAACACCTCGGTTTTACAAGTGTTCCTCTGATACGTTTCTAAACTTTTTCTCTTATAACTGCGCGAAAAGCATGTATTCGTGCTTAATACAACGAAACAAGCTGTTTTAGACCGAAACGAGCTAAATCACAACACATCGGTTTTACTAGTGTTCCTCTGATACGCGTCTAAACTTTTTCTCTTATAACTGCGCGAAAAGCATGTATTCGTGCTTAATACAACGAAACAAGCTGTTTTACACCAAAACGAGCTAGATCTGAACACCTCGGTTTTACAAGTGTCCCTGTGACACGCGTCAAAACTTTTTCTCTTATAACTACGCGAAAAGCACGTTTTCTTGCTTAATACAGCGAAACAAGCTGTTTTAGACCAAAACGAGCTAAATCACAACACATCGGTTTTACAAGTCTTCCTCTGATACGCGTCAAAACTTTTTTCTCTTATAACTGCGCGAAAAGCATGTATTCGTGCTTAATACAACGAAACAAGTTGTTTTAGACCGAAACGAGCTAAATTTGAACACATCGGTTTTACAAGTGTCCCTGTGACACGCGTCAAAACTTTTTCTCTTATAACTGCGCGAAAAGCATGTATTCTTGCTTACTACAGCGAAACAAGCTGTTTTAGACCGAAACGAGCTAAATCACAACACATCGGTTTTACTAGTGTTCCTCTGATACGCGTCTAAACTTTTTCTCTTATAACTGCGCGAAAAGCATGTATTCGTGCTTAATACAACGAAACAAGCTGTTTTACACCAAAACGAGCTAGATCTGAACACCTCGGTTTTACAAGTGTTCCTCTGATACGTTTCTAAACTTTTTCTCTTATAACTGCGCGAAAAGCATGTATTCGTGCTTAATACAACGAAACAAGCTGTTTTAGACCGAAACGAGCTAAATCACAACACATCGGTTTTACTAGTGTTCCTCTGATACGCGTCTAAACTTTTTCTCTTATAACTGCGCGAAAAGCATGTATTCGTGCTTAATACAACGAAACAAGCTGTTTTACACCAAAACGAGCTAGATCTGAACACCTCGGTTTTACAAGTGTCCCTGTGACACGCGTCGAAACTTTTTCTCTTATAACTACGCGAAAAGCACGTTTTCTTGCTTAATACAGCGAAACAAGCTGTTTTAGACCAAAACGAGCTAAATCACAACACATCGGTTTTACAAGTCTTCCTCTGATACGCGTCAAAACTTTTTTCTCTTATAACTGCGCGAAAAGCATGTATTCGTGCTTAATACAACGAAACAAGTTCTTTTAGACCGAAACGAGCTAAATTTGAACACATCGGTTTTACAAGTGTCCCTGTGACACGCGTCAAAACTTTTTCTCTTATAACTGCGCGAAAAGCATGTATTCTTGCTTACTACAGCGAAACAAGCTGTTTTAGAACGAAACGAGCTAAATCACAACACATCGGTTTTACAAGTGTTCCTCTGATACGCGTCTAAACTTTTTCTCTTATAACTGCGCGAAAAGCATGTATTCGTGCTTAATACAACGAAACAAGCTGTTTTACACCAAAACGAGCTAGATCTGAACAAATCGGTTTTACAAGTGTCCCTGTGACACGCGTCAAAACTTTTTCTCTTGTAACTGCGCGAAAAGCATGTATTCGTGCTTAATACAGCGAAACATGCTGTTTTAGACCGAAACGAGCTAAATCTGAACACATCGGTTTTACTAGTGTCCCTGTGACACGCGTCACAACCTTTTCTCTTATAACTGCGCGAAAAGCATGTATTCTTGCTTAATACAGCGAAACAAGCTGTTTTAGACCGAAACGAGTTAAATCACAACACATCGGTTTTACAAGTGTTCCTCTGATACGCGTCAAAACTTTTTCTCCTATAACTGCGCGAAAAGCATGTCTTCGTGCTTTTTACAACGAAACAAGCTGTTTTAGACCGAAACAAGCTAAATCGCAACACATCGGTTTTACAAGTGTTCCTCTGATACGCGTCAAAACTTTTTTCTCTTATAACTGCGCGAAAAGCATGTATTCGTGCTTAGTTCAACGAAACAAGCTGTTTTAGACCGAAACGAGGTAAATCTGAGCACATCGGTTTCACAAGTGTCCCTGTGACACGTGTCAAAACTTTTTCACTTATAACTGCGCGAAAAGCATGTATTCTTGCTTAATACAGCGAAACAAGCTGTTTTAGACCGAAACGAGCTAAATCACAACACATCGGTTTTACAAGTGTTATTCTGATACGCGTCAAAACTTTTTCTCTTATAACTGCGCGAAAAGCATGTATTCTTGCTTAATACAACGAAACAAGCTGTTTTAGACCGAAACGAGCTAAATCACAACACATCGGTTTTACAAGTGTCCCTGTGACACGCGTCAAAACTTTTTCTCTTATAATTGCGCGAAAAGCATGTATTCTTGCTTAATACAACGAAACAAGCTGTTTTAGACCGAAACGAGCTAAATCGCAACACATCGGTTTTACAAGTGTTCCTCTGACACGCGTCAAAACTTTTTTCTCCTATAACTGCGCGAAAAGCATGTATTCATGCTTAGTTCAACGAAACAAGCTGTTTTAGACCGAAACGAGGTAAATCTGAACACATTGGTTTTACAAGTGTTCCTCTGATACGCGTCAAAACTTTTTCTCTGATAACTGCGCGAAAAGAATGTATTCTTGCTTAATACAACGAAACAAGCTGTTTTAGACCGAAACGAGCCAAATCACAACACATCGGTATTACAATTGTTCCACGTGATACTCGTCAAAACTTTTTCGCTAATAACTGCGCGAAAAGCATGTATTCTTGCTTAATACAGCGAAACAAGCTGTTTTAGACCAAAACGAGCTAAATCACAACACATCGGTTTTACAAGTGTTCCTCTGATACACGTCAAAACTTTTTCTTTTATAACTGCGCGAAAAGCATGTATTCTTGCTTAATACAACGAAACAAGCTGTTTTAGACCGAAACGAGCTAAATCACAACACATCGGTTTTACTAGTGTTCCTCTGATACGCGTCTAAACTTTTTCTCTTATAACTGCGCGAAAAGCATGTATTCGTGCTTAATACAACGAAACAAGCTGTTTTACACCAAAACGAGCTAGATCTGAACACCTCGGTTTTACAAGTGTCCCTGTGACACGCGTCGAAACTTTTTCTCTTATAACTACGCGAAAAGCACGTTTTCTTGCTTAATACAGCGAAACAAGCTGTTTTAGACCAAAACGAGCTAAATCACAACACATCGGTTTTACAAGTCTTCCTCTGATACGCGTCAAAACTTTTTTCTCTTATAACTGCGCGAAAAGCATGTATTCGTGCTTAATACAACGAAACAAGTTGTTTTAGACCGAAACGAGCTAAATTTGAACACATCGGTTTTACAAGTGTCCCTGTGACACGCGTCAAAACTTTTTCTCTTATAACTGCGCGAAAAGCATGTATTCTTGCTTAATACAGCGAAACAAGTTGTTTTAGACCGAAACGAGCTAAATCACAACACATCGGTTTTACAAGTGTTCCTCTGATACGCGTCAAAACTTTTTCTCTTATAACTGCGCGAAAAGCATGTATTCTTGATTAATACAAAGAAACAAGCTGTTTTAGACCGAAACGAGCTAAATCGCAACACATCGGTTTCACAAGTGTCCCTGTGACAAGCGTCAAAACTTTTTGTCTTATAACTGCGCGAAAAGCATGTATTCTTGCTTACTACAGCGAAACAAGCTGTTTTAGACCGAAACGAGCTAAATCACAACACATCGGTTTTACAAGTGTTCCTCTGATACGCGTCAAAACTTTTTTTCTTATAACTGCGCGAAAAGCATGTATTCTTGCTTAATACAACGAAACAAGCTGTTTTAGACCGAAACGAGCTAAATCACAACACATCGGTTTTACAAGTGTTCCTCTGATACGCGTCTAAACTTTTTCTCTTATAACTGCGCGAAAAGCATGTATTCGTGCTTAATACAACGAAACAAGCTGTTTTACACCAAAACGAGCTAGATCTGAACACATCGGTTTTACAAGTGTCCCTGTGACACGCGTCAAAACTTTTTCTCTTGTAACTGTGCGAAAAGCATGTATTCGTGCTTAATACAGCGAAACATACTGTTTTAGACCGAAACGAGCTAAATCTGAACACATCGGTTTTACTAGTGTCCCTGTGACACGCGTCACAACCTTTTCTCTTATAACTGCGCGAAAAGCATGTATTCTTGCTTAATACAGCGAAACAAGCTGTTTTAGACCGAAACGAGTTAAATCACAACACATCGGTTTTACAAGTGTTATTCTGATACGCGTCAAAACTTTTTCTCTTATAACTGCGCGAAAAGCATGTATTCTTGCTTAATACAACGAAACAAGCTGTTTTAGACCGAAACGAGCTAAATCACAACACATCGGTTTTACAAGTGTCCCTGTGACACGCGTCAAAACTTTTTCTCTTATAACTGCGCGAAAAGCATGTATTCTTGCTTAATACAACGAAACAAGCTGTTTTAGACCGAAACGAGCTAAATCGCAACACATCGGTTTTACAAGTGTTCCTCTGACACGCGTCAAAACTTTTTTCTCTTTTGACTGCGCGAAAAGCATGTATTCGTGCTTAGTTCAACGAAACAAGCTGTTTTAGACCGAAACGAGGTAAATCTGAACACATCGGTTTTACAAGTGTCCCTGTGACACGCGTCAAAACTTTTTCTCTTATAACTGCGCGAAAAGCATGTATTCTTGCTTAATACAGCGAAACAAGCTGTTTTAGACCGAAACGAGCTAAATCACAACACATCGGTTTTACAAGTGTTCCTCTGATACGTTTCTAAACTTTTCTCTTATAACTGCGCGAAAAGCATGTATTCGTGCTTAATACAACGAAACAAGCTGTTTTAGACCGAAACGAGGTAAATCACAACACATCGGTTTTACAAGTGTTCCTCTGATACGCGTCAAAACTTTTTCTCTTATAACTGCGCGAAAAGCATGTATTCTTGCTTAATACAATGAAACAAGCTGTTTTAGACCGAAACAAGCTAAATCGCAACACATCGGTTTTACAAGTGTTCCTCTGATACGCGTCAAAACTTTTTTCTCTTATAACTGCGCGAAAAGCATGTATTCGTGCTTAGTTCAACGAAACAAGCTGTTTTAGACCGAAACGAGGTAAATCTGAGCACATCTGTTTCACAAGTGTCCCTGTGACACGCGTCAAAACTTTTTGTCTTATAACTGCGCGAAAAGCATGTATTCTTGCTTACTACAGCGAAACAAGCTGTTTTAGACCGAAACGAGCTAAATCACAACACATCGGTTTTACTAGTGTTCCTCTGATACGCGTCTAAACTTTTTCTCTTATAACTGCGCGAAAAGCATGTATTCGTGCTTAATACAACGAAACAAGCTGTTTTACACCAAAACGAGCTAGATCTGAACACCTCGGTTTTACAAGTGTTCCTCTGATACGTTTCTAAACTTTTTCTCTTATAACTGCGCGAAAAGCATGTATTCGTGCTTAATACAACGAAACAAGCTGTTTTAGACCGAAACGAGCTAAATCACAACACATCGGTTTTACTAGTGTTCCTCTGATACGCGTCTAAACTTTTTCTCTTATAACTGCGCGAAAAGCATGTATTCGTGCTTAATACAACGAAACAAGCTGTTTTACACCAAAACGAGCTAGATCTGAACACCTCGGTTTTACAAGTGTCCCTGTGACACGCGTCAAAACTTTTTCTCTTATAACTACGCGAAAAGCACGTTTTCTTGCTTAATACAGCGAAACAAGCTGTTTTAGACCAAAACGAGCTAAATCACAACACATCGGTTTTACAAGTCTTCCTCTGATACGCGTCAAAACTTTTTTCTCTTATAACTGCGCGAAAAGCATGTATTCGTGCTTAATACAACGAAACAAGTTGTTTTAGACCGAAACGAGCTAAATTTGAACACATCGGTTTTACAAGTGTCCCTGTGACACGCGTCAAAACTTTTTCTCTTATAACTGCGCGAAAAGCATGTATTCTTGCTTACTACAGCGAAACAAGCTGTTTTAGACCGAAACGAGCTAAATCACAACACATCGGTTTTACAAGTGTTCCTCTGATACGCGTCTAAACTTTTTCTCTTATAACTGCGCGAAAAGCATGTATTCGTGCTTAATACAACGAAACAAGCTGTTTTACACCAAAACGAGCTAGATCTGAACACATCGGTTTTACAAGTGTCCCTGTGACACGCGTCAAAACTTTTTCTCTTGTAACTGCGCGAAAAGCATGTATTCGTGCTTAATACAGCGAAACATGCTGTTTTAAACCGAAACGAGCTAAATCTGAACACATCGGTTTTACTAGTGTCCCTGTGACACGCGTCACAACCTTTTCTCTTATAACTGCGCGAAAAGCATGTATTCTTGCTTAATACAGCGAAACAAGCTGTTTTAGACCGAAACGAGTTAAATCACAACACATCGGTTTTACAAGTGTTCCTCTGATACGCGTCAAAACTTTTTCTCCTATAACTGCGCGAAAAGCATGTATTCGTGCTTAATACAGCGAAACAAGCTGTTTTAGACCGAAACGAGTTAAATCACAACACATCGGTTTTACAAGTGTTCCTCTGATACGCGTCAAAACTTTTTCTCCTATAACTGCGCGAAAAGCATGTATTCGTGCTTAATACAACGAAACAAGCTGTTTTAGACCGAAACGAGCTAAATCGCAACACATCGGTTTTACAAGTGTTCCTCTGATACGCGTCAAAACTTTTTTCTCTTATAACTGCGCGAAAAGCATGTATTCGTGCTTAGTTCAACGAAACAAGCTGTTTTAGACCGAAACGAGGTAAATCTGAGCACATCGGTTTCACAAGTGTCCCTGTGACACGTGTCAAAACTTTTTCTCTTATAACTGCGCGAAAAGCATGTATTCTTACTTAATACAGCGAAACAAGCTGTTTTAGACCGAAACGAGCTAAATCGCAACACATCGGTTTTACAAGTGTTCCTCTGACACGCGTCAAAACTTTTTTCTCCTATAACTGCGCGAAAAGCATGTATTCATGCTTAGTTCAACGAAACAAGCTGTTTTAGACCGAAACGAGGTAAATCTGAACACATTGGTTTTACAAGTGTTCCTCTGATACGCGTCAAAACTTTTTCTCTGATAACTGCGCGAAAAGAATGGTATTCGTGCTTAATACAGCGAAACATGCTGTTTTAGACCGAAACGAGCTAAATCTGAACACATCGGTTTTACTAGTGTCCCTGTGACACGCGTCACAACCTTTTCTCTTATAACTGCGCGAAAAGCATGTATTCTTGCTTAATACAGCGAAACAAGCTGTTTTAGACCGAAACGAGTTAAATCACAACACATCGGTTTTACAAGTGTTCCTCTGATACGCGTCAAAACTTTTTCTCCTATAACTGCGCGAAAAGCATGTATTCGTGCTTAATACAACGAAACAAGCTGTTTTAGACCGAAACGAGCTAAATCACAACACATCGGTTTTACTAGTGTTCCTCTGATACGCGTCTAAACTTTTTCTCTTATAACTGCGCGAAAAGCATGTATTCGTGCTTAATACAACGAAACAAGCTGTTTTACATCAAAACGAGCTAGATCTGAACACCTCGGTTTTACAAGTGTCCCTGTGACACGCGTCGAAACTTTTTCTCTTATAACTACGCGAAAAGCACGTTTTCTTGCTTAATACAGCGAAACAAGCTGTTTTAGACCAAAACGAGCTAAATCACAACACATCGGTTTTACAAGTCTTCCTCTGATACGCGTCAAAACTTTTTTCTCTTATAACTGCGCGAAAAGCATGTATTCGTGCTTAATACAACGAAACAAGTTGTTTTAGACCGAAACGAGCTAAATTTGAACACATCGGTTTTACAAGTGTCCCTGTGACACGCGTCAAAACTTTTTCTCTTATAACTGCGCGAAAAGCATGTATTCTTGCTTAATACAGCGAAACAAGTTGTTTTAGACCGAAACGAGCTAAATCACAACACATCGGTTTTACAAGTGTTCCTCTGATACGCGTCAAAACTTTTTCTCTTATAACTGCGCAAAAAGCATGTATTCTTGATTAATACAAAGAAACAAGCTGTTTTAGACCGAAACGAGCTAAATCGCAACACATCGGTTTCACAAGTGTCCCTGTGACAAGCGTCAAAACTTTTTGTCTTATAACTGCGCGAAAAGCACGTATTCTTGCTTAATACAGCGAAACAAGCTGTTTTAGACCGAAACGAGCTAAATCACAACACATCGGTTTTACAAGTGTCCCTGTGACACGCGTCAAAACTTTTTCTCTTATAACTGCGCGAAAAGCATGTATTCTTGCTTAATACAGCGAAACAAGCTGTTTTAGACCGAAACGAGCTAAATCACAACACATCGGTTTTACAAGTGTTATTCTGATACGCGTCAAAACTTTTTCTCTTATAACTGCGCGAAAAGCATGTATTCTTGCTTAATACAACGAAACAAGCTGTTTTAGACCGAAACGAGCTAAATCACAACACATCGGTTTTACAAGTGTCCCTGTGACACGCGTCAAAACTTTTTCTCTTTTAACTGCGCGAAAAGCATGTATTCTTGCTTAATACAACGAAACAAGCTGTTTTAGACCGAAACGAGGTAAATCTGAACACATTGGTTTTACAAGTGTTCCTCTGATACGCGTCAAAACTTTTTCTCTGATAACTGCGCGAAAAGAATGTATTCTTGCTTAATACAACGAAACAAGCTGTTTTAGACCGAAACGAGCCAAATCACAACACATCGGTATTACAATTGTTCCACGTGATACTCGTCAAAACTTTTTCGCTAATAACTGCGCGAAAAGCATGTATTCTTGCTTAATACAGCGAAACAAGCTGTTTTAGACCGAAACGAGCTAAATCACAACACATCGGTTTTACTAGTGTTCCTCTGATACGCGTCTAAACTTTTTCTCTTATAACTGCGCGAAAAGCATGTATTCGTGCTTAATACAACGAAACAAGCTGTTTTACACCAAAACGAGCTAGATCTGAACACCTCGGTTTTACAAGTGTCCCTGTGACACGCGTCGAAACTTTTTCTCTTATAACTACGCGAAAAGCACGTTTTCTTGCTTAATACAGCGAAACAAGCTGTTTTAGACCAAAACGAGCTAAATCACAACACATCGGTTTTACAAGTCTTCATCTGATACGCGTCAAAACTTTTTTCTCTTATAACTGCGCGAAAAGCATGTATTCGTGCTTAATACAACGAAACAAGTTGTTTTAGACCGAAACGAGCTAAATTTGAACACATCGGTTTTACAAGTGTCCCTGTGACACGCGTCAAAACTTTTTCTCTTATAACTGCGCGAAAAGCATGTATTCTTGCTTAATACAGCGAAACAAGTTGTTTTAGACCGAAACGAGCTAAATCACAACACATCGGTTTTACAAGTGTTCCTCTGATACGCGTCAAAACTTTTTCTCTTATAACTGCGCGAAAAGCATGTATTCTTGATTAATACAAAGAAACAAGCTGTTTTACACCAAAACGAGCTAGATCTGAACACCTCGGTTTTACAAGTGTCCCTGTGACATGCGTCGAAACTTTTTCTCTTATAACTACGCGAAAAGCACGTTTTCTTGCTTAATACAGCGAAACAAGCTGTTTTAGACCAAAACGAGCTAAATCACAACACATCGGTTTTACAAGTGTTCCTCTGATACACGTCAAAACTTTTTCTTTTATAACTGCGCGAAAGGCATGTATTCTTGCTTAATACAACGAAACAAGCTGTTTTAGACCGAAACGAGCTAAATCACAACACATCGGTTTTACTAGTGTTCCTCTGATACGCGTCTAAACTTTTTCTCTTATAACTGCGCGAAAAGCATGTATTCGTGCTTAATACAACGAAACAAGCTGTTTTACACCAAAACGAGCTAGATCTGAACACCTCGGTTTTACAAGTGTTCCTCTGATACGTTTCTAAACTTTTTCTCTTATAACTGCGCGAAAAGCATGTATTCGTGCTTAATACAACGAAACAAGCTGTTTTAGACCGAAACGAGCTAAATCACAACACATCGGTTTTACTAGTGTTCCTCTGATACGCGTCTAAACTTTTTCTCTTATAACTGCGCGAAAAGCATGTATTCGTGCTTAATACAACGAAACAAGCTGTTTTACACCAAAACGAGCTAGATCTGAACACCTCGGTTTTACAATTGTCCCTGTGACACGCGTCGAAACTTTTTCTCTTATAACTACGCGAAAAGCACGTTTTCTTGCTTAATACAGCGAAACAAGCTGTTTTAGACCAAAACGAGCTAAATCACAACACATCGGTTTTACAAGTCTTCCTCTGATACGCGTCAAAACTTTTTTCTCTTATAACTGCGCGAAAAGCATGTATTCGTGCTTAATACAACGAAACAAGTTGTTTTAGACCGAAACGAGCTAAATTTGAACACATCGGTTTTACAAGTGTCCCTGTGACACGCGTCAAAACTTTTTCTCTTATAACTGCGCGAAAAGCATGTATTCTTGCTTACTACAGCGAAACAAGCTGTTTTAGAACGAAACGAGCTAAATCACAACACATCGGTTTTACAAGTGTTCCTCTGATACGCGTCTAAACTTTTTCTCTTATAACTGCGCGAAAAGCATGTATTCGTGCTTAATACAACGAAACAAGCTGTTTTACACCAAAACGAGCTAGATCTGAACACATCGGTTTTACAAGTGTCCCTGTGACACGCGTCAAAACTTTTTCTCTTGTAACTGCGCGAAAAGCATGTATTCGTGCTTAATACAGCGAAACATGCTGTTTTAGACCGAAACGAGCTAAATCTGAACACATCGGTTTTACTAGTGTCCCTGTGACACGCGT
This sequence comes from Amblyomma americanum, assembly GCF_052857255.1. NCBI lineage: Eukaryota > Metazoa > Arthropoda > Arachnida > Ixodida > Ixodidae > Amblyomma > Amblyomma americanum. Next base: position 245,772 of record NW_027526604.1, read on the forward strand.
CACAACCTTTTCTCTTATAACTGCGCGAAAAGCATGTATTCTTGCTTAATACAGCGAAACAAGCTGTTTTAGACCGAAACGAGTTAAATCACAACACATCGGTTTTACAAGTGTTCCTCTGATACGCGTCAAAACTTTTTCTCCTATAACTGCGCGAAAAGCATGTATTCGTGCTTAATACAACGAAACAAGCTGTTTTAGACCGAAACGAGCTAAATCGCAACACATCGGTTTTACAAGTGTTCCTCTGATACGCGTCAAAACTTTTTTCTCTTATAACTGCGCGAAAAGCATGTATTCGTGCTTAGTTCAACGAAAGAAGCTGTTTTAGACCGAAACGAGGTAAATCTGAGCACATCGGTTTCACAAGTGTCCCTGTGACACGTGTCAAAACTTTTTCTCTTATAACTGCGCGAAAAGCACGTATTCTTGCTTAATACAGCGAAACAAGCTGTTTTAGACCGAAACGAGCTAAATCACAACACATCGGTTTTACAAGTGTCCCTGTGACACGCGTCAAAACTTTTTCTCTTATAACTGCGCGAAAAGCATGTATTCTTGCTTAATACAGCGAAACAAGCTGTTTTAGACCGAAACGAGCTAAATCACAACACATCGGTTTTACAAGTGTTATTCTGATACGCGTCAAAACTTTTTCTCTTATAACTGCGCGAAAAGCATGTATTCTTGCTTAATACAACGAAACAAGCTGTTTTAGACCGAAACGAGCTAAATCACAACGCATCGGTTTTACAAGTGTCCCTGTGACACGCGTCAAAACTTTTTCTCTTATAACTGCGCGAAAAGCATGTATTCTTGCTTAATACAACGAAACAAGCTGTTTTAGACCGAAACGAGCTAAATCGCAACACATCGGTTTTACAAGTGTTCCTCTGACACGCGTCAAAACTTTTTTCTCCTATAACTGCGCGAAAAGCATGTATTCATGCTTAGTTCAACGAAACAAGCTGTTTTAGACCGAAACGAGGTAAATCAGAACACATTGGTTTTACAAGTGTTCCTCTGATACGCGTCAAAACTTTTTCTCTGATAACTGCGCGAAAAGAATGTATTCTTGCTTAATACAACGAAACAAGCTGTTTTAGACCGAAACGAGCCAAATCACAACACATCGGTATTACAATTGTTCCACGTGATACTCGTCAAAACTTTTTCGCTAATAACTGCGCGAAAAGCATGTATTCTTGCTTAATACAGCGAAACAAGCTGTTTTAGACCGAAACGAGCTAAATCACAAAACATCGGTTTTACTAGTGTTCCTCTGATACGCGTCTAAACTTTTTCTCTTATAACTGCGCGAAAAGCATGTATTCGTGCTTAATACAACGAAACAAGCTGTTTTACACCAAAACGAGCTAGATCTGAACACCTCGGTTTTACAAGTGTCCCTGTGACACGCGTCGAAACTTTTTCTCTTATAACTACGCGAAAAGCACGTTTTCTTGCTTAATACAGCGAAACAAGCTGTTTTAGACCAAAACGAGCTAAATCACAACACATCGGTTTTACAAGTCTTCCTCTGATACGCGTCAAAACTTTTTTCTCTTATAACTGCGCGAAAAGCATGTATTCGTGCTTAATACAACGAAACAAGTTGTTTTAGACCGAAACGAGCTAAATTTGAACACATCGGTTTTACAAGTGTCCCTGTGACACGCGTCAAAACTTTTTCTCTTATAACTGCGCGAAAAGCATGTATTCTTGCCTAATACAGCGAAACAAGTTGTTTTAGACCGAAACGAGCTAAATCACAACACATCGGTTTTACAAGTGTTCCTCTGATACGCGTCAAAACTTTTTCTCTTATAACTGCGCGAAAAGCATGTATTCTTGATTAATACAAAGAAACAAGCTGTTTTACACCAAAACGAGCTAGATCTGAACACCTCGGTTTTACAAGTGTCCCTGTGACACGCGTCGAAACTTTTTCTCCTATAACTGCGCGAAAAGCATGTATTCGTGCTTAATACAACGAAACAAGCTGTTTTACACCAAAACGAGCTAGATCTGAACACCTCGGTTTTACAAGTGTTCCTCTGATACGTTTCTAAACTTTTTCTCTTATAACTGCGCGAAAAGCATGTATTCGTGCTTAATACAACGAAACAAGCTGTTTTAGACCGAAACGAGCTAAATCACAACACATCGGTTTTACTAGTGTTCCTCTGATACGCGTCTAAACTTTTTCTCTTATAACTGCGCGAAAAGCATGTATTCGTGCTTAATACAACGAAACAAGCTGTTTTACACCAAAACGAGCTAGATCTGAACACCTCGGTTTTACAAGTGTTCCTCTGATACGTTTCTAAACTTTTTCTCTTATAACTGCGCGAAAAGCATGTATTCGTGCTTAATACAACGAAACAAGCTGTTTTAGACCGAAACGAGCTAAATCACAACACATCGGTTTTACTAGTGTTCCTCTGATACGCGTCTAAACTTTTTCTCTTATAACTGCGCGAAAAGCATGTATTCGTGCTTAATACAACGAAACAAGCTGTTTTACACCAAAACGAGCTAGATCTGAACACCTCGGTTTTACAATTGTCCCTGTGACACGCGTCGAAACTTTTTCTCTTATAACTACGCGAAAAGCACGTTTTCTTGCTTAATACAGCGAAACAAGCTGTTTTAGACCAAAACGAGCTAAATCACAACACATCGGTTTTACAAGTCTTCCTCTGATACGCGTCAAAACTTTTTTCTCTTATAACTGCGCGAAAAGCATGTATTCGTGCTTAATACAACGAAACAAGTTGTTTTAGACCGAAACGAGCTAAATTTGAACACATCGGTTTTACAAGTGTCCCTGTGACACGCGTCAAAACTTTTTCTCTTATAACTGCGCGAAAAGCATGTATTCTTGCTTACTACAGCGAAACAAGCTGTTTTAGAACGAAACGAGCTAAATCACAACACATCGGTTTTACAAGTGTTCCTCTGATACGCGTCTAAACTTTTTCTCTTATAACTGCGCGAAAAGCATGTATTCGTGCTTAATACAACGAAACAAGCTGTTTTACACCAAAACGAGCTAGATCTGAACACATCGGTTTTACAAGTGTCCCTGTGACACGCGTCAAAACTTTTTCTCTTGTAACTGCGCGAAAAGCATGTATTCGTGCTTAATACAGCGAAACATGCTGTTTTAGACCGAAACGAGCTAAATCTGAACACATCGGTTTTACTAGTGTCCCTGTGACACGCGTCACAACCTTTTCTCTTATAACTGCGCGAAAAGCATGTATTCTTGCTTAATACAGCGAAACAAGCTGTTTTAGACCGAAACGAGTTAAATCACAACACATAGGTTTTACAAGTGTTCCTCTGATACGCGTCAAAACTTTTTCTCCTATAACTGCGCGAAAAGCATGTATTCGTGCTTAATACAACGAAACAAGCTGTTTTAGACCGAAACGAGCTAAATCGCAACACATCGGTTTTACAAGTGTTCCTCTGATACGCGTCAAAACTTTTTTCTCTTATAACTGCGCGAAAAGCATGTATTCGTGCTTAGTTCAACGAAAGAAGCTGTTTTAGACCGAAACGAGGTAAATCTGAGCACATCGGTTTCACAAGTGTCCCTGTGACACGTGTCAAAACTTTTTCTCTTATAACTGCGCGAAAAGCACGTATTCTTGCTTAATACAGCGAAACAAGCTGTTTTAGACCGAAACGAGCTAAATCACAACACATCGGTTTTACAAGTGTCCCTGTGACACGCGTCAAAACTTTTTCTCTTATAACTGCGCGAAAAGCATGTATTCTTGCTTAATACAGCGAAACAAGCTGTTTTAGACCGAAACGAGCTAAATCACAACACATCGGTTTTACAAGTGTTATTCTGATACGCGTCAAAACTTTTTCTCTTATAACTGCGCGAAAAGCATGTATTCTTGCTTAATACAACGAAACAAGCTGTTTTAGACCGAAACGAGCTAAATCACAACGCATCGGTTTTACAAGTGTCCCTGTGACACGCGTCAAAACTTTTTCTCTTATAACTGCGCGAAAAGCATGTATTCTTGCTTAATACAACGAAACAAGCTGTTTTAGACCGAAACGAGCTAAATCGCAACACATCGGTTTTACAAGTGTTCCTCTGACACGCGTCAAAACTTTTTTCTCCTATAACTGCGCGAAAAGCATGTATTCATGCTTAGTTCAACGAAACAAGCTGTTTTAGACCGAAACGAGGTAAATCAGAACACATTGGTTTTACAAGTGTTCCTCTGATACGCGTCAAAACTTTTTCTCTGATAACTGCGCGAAAAGAATGTATTCTTGCTTAATACAACGAAACAAGCTGTTTTAGACCGAAACGAGCCAAATCACAACACATCGGTATTACAATTGTTCCACGTGATACTCGTCAAAACTTTTTCGCTAATAACTGCGCGAAAAGCATGTATTCTTGCTTAATACAGCGAAACAAGCTGTTTTAGACCGAAACGAGCTAAATCACAAAACATCAGTTTTACTAGTGTTCCTCTGATACGCGTCTAAACTTTTTCTCTTATAACTGCGCGAAAAGCATGTATTCGTGCTTAATACAACGAAACAAGCTGTTTTACACCAAAACGAGCTAGATCTGAACACCTCGGTTTTACAAGTGTCCCTGTGACACGCGTCGAAACTTTTTCTCTTATAACTACGCGAAAAGCACGTTTTCTTGCTTAATACAGCGAAACAAGCTGTTTTAGACCAAAACGAGCTAAATCACAACACATCGGTTTTACAAGTCTTCCTCTGATACGCGTCAAAACTTTTTTCTCTTATAACTGCGCGAAAAGCATGTATTCGTGCTTAATACAACGAAACAAGTTGTTTTAGACCGAAACGAGCTAAATTTGAACACATCGGTTTTACAAGTGTCCCTGTGACACGCGTCAAAACTTTTTCTCTTATAACTGCGCGAAAAGCATGTATTCTTGCCTAATACAGCGAAACAAGTTGTTTTAGACCGAAACGAGCTAAATCACAACACATCGGTTTTACAAGTGTTCCTCTGATACGCGTCAAAACTTTTTCTCTTATAACTGCGCGAAAAGCATGTATTCTTGATTAATACAAAGAAACAAGCTGTTTTACACCAAAACGAGCTAGATCTGAACACCTCGGTTTTACAAGTGTCCCTGTGACACGCGTCGAAACTTTTTCTCCTATAACTGCGCGAAAAGCATGTATTCGTGCTTAATACAACGAAACAAGCTGTTTTACACCAAAACGAGCTAGATCTGAACACCTCGGTTTTACAAGTGTTCCTCTGATACGTTTCTAAACTTTTTCTCTTATAACTGCGCGAAAAGCATGTATTCGTGCTTAATACAACGAAACAAGCTGTTTTAGACCGAAACGAGCTAAATCACAACACATCGGTTTTACTAGTGTTCCTCTGATACGCGTCTAAACTTTTTCTCTTATAACTGCGCGAAAAGCATGTATTCGTGCTTAATACAACGAAACAAGCTGTTTTACACCAAAACGAGCTAGATCTGAACACCTCGGTTTTACAATTGTCCCTGTGACACGCGTCGACTTTTTCTCTTATAACTAGGCGAAAAGCACGTTTTCTTGCTTAATACAGCGAAACAAGCTGTTTTAGACCAAAACGAGCTAAATCACAACACATCGGTTTTACAAGTCTTCCTCTGATACGCGTCAAAACTTTTTTCTCTTATAACTGCGCGAAAAGCATGTATTCGTGCTTAATACAACGAAACAAGTTGTTTTAGACCGAAACGAGCTAAATTTGAACACATCGGTTTTACAAGTGTCCCTGTGACACGCGTCAAAACTTTTTCTCTTATAACTGCGCGAAAAGCATGTATTCTTGCTTACTACAGCGAAACAAGCTGTTTTAGAACGAAACGAGTTAAATCACAACACATCGGTTTTACAAGTGTTCCTCTGATACGCGTCTAAACTTTTTCTCTTATAACTGCGCGAAAAGCATGTATTCGTGCTTAATACAACGAAACAAGCTGTTTTACACCAAAACGAGCTAGATCTGAACACATCGGTTTTACAAGTGTCCCTGTGACACGCGTCAAAACTTTTTCTCTTGTAACTGCGCGAAAAGCATGTATTCGTGCTTAATACAGCGAAACATGCTGTTTTAGACCGAAACGAGCTAAATCTGAACACATCGGTTTTACTAGTGTCCCTGTGACACGCGTCACAACCTTTTCTCTTATAACTGCGCGAAAAGCATGTATTCTTGCTTAATACAGCGAAACAAGCTGTTTTAGACCGAAACGAGTTAAATCACAACACATCGGTTTTACAAGTGTTCCTCTGATACGCGTCAAAACTTTTTCTCCTATAACTGCGCGAAAAGCATGTATTCGTGCTTAATACAACGAAACAAGCTGTTTTAGACCGAAACGAGCTAAATCGCAACACATCGGTTTTACAAGTGTTCCTCTGATACGCGTCAAAACTTTTTCTCTTATAACTGCGCGAAAAGCATGTATTCGTGCTTAGTTCAACGAAACAAGCTGTTTTAGACCGAAACGAGGTAAATCTGAGCACATCGGTTTCACAAGTGTCCCTGTGACACGTGTCAAAACTTTTTCTCTTATAACTGCGCGAAAAGCACGTATTCTTGCTTAATACAGCGAAACAAGCTGTTTTAGACCGAAACGAGCTAAATCACAACACATCGGTTTTACAAGTGTCCCTGTGACACGCGTCAAAACTTTTTCTCTTATAACTGCGCGAAAAGCATGTATTCTTGCTTAATACAGCGAAACAAGCTGTTTTAGACCGAAACGAGCTAAATCACAACACATCGGTTTTACAAGTGTTATTCTGATACGCGTCAAAACTTTTTTCTCTTTTGACTGCGCGAAAAGCATGTATTCGTGCTTAGTTCAACGAAACAAGCTGTTTTAGACCGAAACGAGGTAAATCTGAACACATCGGTTTTACAAGTGTCCCTGTGACACGCGTCAAAACTTTTTCTCTTATAACTGCGCGAAAAGCATGTATTCTTGCTTAATACAGCGAAACAAGCTGTTTTAGACCGAAACGAGCTAAATCACAACACATCGGTTTTACAAGTGTTCCTCTGATACGTTTCTAAACTTTTTCTCTTATAACTGCGCGAAAAGCATGTATTCGTGCTTAATACAACGAAACAAGCTGTTTTAGACCGAAACGAGGTAAATCACAACACATCGGTTTTACAAGTGTTCCTCTGATACGCGTCAAAACTTTTTCTCTTATAACTGCGCGAAAAGCATGTATTCTTGCTTAATACAATGAAACAAGCTGTTTTAGACCGAAACGAGCTAAATCGCAACACATCGGTTTTACAAGTGTTCCTCTGATACGCGTCAAAACTTTTTTCTCTTATAACTGCGCGAAAAGCATGTATTCGTGCTTAGTTCAACGAAACAAGCTGTTTTAGACCGAAACGAGGTAAATCTGAACACATTGGTTTTACAAGTGTTCCTCTGATACGCGTCAAAACTTTTTCTCTGATAACTGCGCGAAAAGAATGTATTCTTGCTTAATACAACGAAACAAGCTGTTTTAGACCGAAACGAGCCAAATCACAACACATCGGTATTACAATTGTTCCACGTGATACTCGTCAAAACTTTTTCGCTAATAACTGCGCGAAAAGCATGTATTCTTGCCTAATACAGCGAAACAAGCTGTTTTAGACCAAAACGAGCTAAATCACAACACATCGGTTTTACAAGTGTTCCTCTGATACACGTCAAAACTTTTTCTTTTATAACTGCGCGAAAAGCATGTATTCTTGCTTAATACAACGAAACAAGCTGTTTTAGACCGAAACGAGCTAAATCACAACACATCGGTTTTACTAGTGTTCCTCTGATACGCGTCTAAACTTTTTCTCTTATAACTGCGCGAAAAGCATGTATTCGTGCTTAATACAACGAAACAAGCTGTTTTACACCAAAACGAGCTAGATCTGAACACCTCGGTTTTACAAGTGTCCCTGTGACACGCGTCGAAACTTTTTCTCTTATAACTACGCGAAAAGCACGTTTTCTTGCTTAATACAGCGAAACAAGCTGTTTTAGACCAAAACGAGCTAAATCACAACACATCGGTTTTACAAGTCTTCCTCTGATACGCGTCAAAACTTTTTTCTCTTATAACTGCGCGAAAAGCATGTATTCGTGCTTAATACAACGAAACAAGTTGTTTTAGACCGAAACGAGCTAAATTTGAACACATCGGTTTTACAAGTGTCCCTGTGACACGCGTCAAAACTTTTTCTCTTATAACTGCGCGAAAAGCATGTATTCTTGCTTAATACAGCGAAACAAGTTGTTTTAGACCGAAACGAGCTAAATCACAACACATCGGTTTTACAAGTGTTCCTCTGATACGCGTCAAAACTTTTTCTCTTATAACTGCGCGAAAAGCATGTATTCTTGATTAATACAAAGAAACAAGCTGTTTTAGACCGAAACGAGCTAAATCGCAACACATCGGTTTCACAAGTGTCCCTGTGACAAGCGTCAAAACTTTTTGTCCTATAACTGCGCGAAAAGCATGTATTCTTGCTTACTACAGCGAAACAAGCTGTTTTAGACCGAAACGAGCTAAATCACAACACATCGGTTTTACAAGTGTTCCTCTGATACGCGTCAAAACTTTTTTCTTATAACTGCGCGAAAAGCATGTATTCTTGCTTAATACAACGAAACAAGCTGTTTTAGACCGAAACGAGCTAAATCACAACACATCGGTTTTACAAGTGTTCCTCTGATACGCGTCTAAACTTTTTCTCTTATAACTGCGCGAAAAGCATGTATTCGTGCTTAATACAACGAAACAAGCTGTTTTACACCAAAACGAGCTAGATCTGAACACATCGGTTTTACAAGTGTCCCTGTGACACGCGTCAAAACTTTTTCTCTTGTAACTGTGCGAAAAGCATGTATTCGTGCTTAATACAGCGAAACATGCTGTTTTAGACCGAAACGAGCTAAATCTGAACACATCGGTTTTACTAGTGTCCCTGTGACACGCGTCACAACCTTTTCTCTTATAACTGCGCGAAAAGCATGTATTCTTGCTTAATACAGCGAAACAAGCTGTTTTAGACCGAAACGAGTTAAATCACAACACATCGGTTTTACAAGTGTTATTCTGATACGCGTCAAAACTTTTTCTCTTATAACTGCGCGAAAAGCATGTATTCTTGCTTAATACAACGAAACAAGCTGTTTTAGACCGAAACGAGCTAAATCACAACACATCGGTTTTACAAGTGTCCCTGTGACACGCGTCAAAACTTTTTCTCTTATAACTGCGCGAAAAGCATGTATTCTTGCTTAATACAACGAAACAAGCTGTTTTAGACCGAAACGAGCTAAATCGCAACACATCGGTTTTACAAGTGTTCCTCTGACACGCGTCAAAACTTTTTTCTCTTTTGACTGCGCGAAAAGCATGTATTCGTGCTTAGTTCAACGAAACAAGCTGTTTTAGACCGAAACGAGGTAAATCTGAACACATCGGTTTTACAAGTGTCCCTGTGACACGCGTCAAAACTTTTTCTCTTATAACTGCGCGAAAAGCATGTATTCTTGCTTAATACAGCGAAACAAGCTGTTTTAGACCGAAACGAGCTAAATCACAACACATCGGTTTTACAAGTGTTCCTCTGATACGTTTCTAAACTTTTTCTCTTATAACTGCGCGAAAAGCATGTATTCGTGCTTAATACAACGAAACAAGCTGTTTTAGACCGAAACGAGGTAAATCACAACACATCGGTTTTACAAGTGTACCTCTGATACGCGTCAAAACTTTTTCTCTTATAACTGCGCGAAAAGCATGTATTCTTGCTTAATACAATGAAACAAGCTGTTTTAGACCGAAACGAGCTAAATCGCAACACATCGGTTTTACAAGTGTTCCTCTGATACGCGTCAAAACTTTTTTCTCTTATAACTGCGCGAAAAGCATGTATTCGTGCTTAGTTCAACGAAACAAGCTGTTTTAGACCGAAACGAGGTGAATCTGAGCACATCTGTTTCACAAGTGTCCCTGTGACACGCGTCAAAACTTTTTGTCTTATAACTGCGCGAAAAGCATGTATTCTTGCTTACTACAGCGAAACAAGCTGTTTTAGACCGAAACGAGCTAAATCACAACACATCGGTTTTACAAGTGTTCCTCTGATACGCGTCTAAATTTTTTCTCTTATAACTGCGCGAAAAGCATGTATTCGTGCTTAATACAACGAAACAAGCTGTTTTACACCAAAACGAGCTAGATCTGAACACATCGGTTTTACAAGTGTCCCTGTGACACGCGTCAAAACTTTTTCTCTTGTAACTGCGCGAAAAACACCTATTCTTGCTTAATACAGCGAAACAAGCTGTTTTAGACAGAAACGAGCTAAATCTGAACACATCGGTTTTACAAGTGTCCCTGTGACACGCGTCAAAACTTTTTCTCTTATACCTGCGCGAAAAGCATGTATTCGTGCTTAATACAGCGAAACTTGCTGTTTTAGACCGAAACGAGCTAAATCTGAACACATCGGTTTTACTAGTGTCCCTGTGACACGCGTCACAACCTTTTCTCTTATAACTGCGCGAAAAGCATGTATTCTTGCTTAATACAGCGAAACAAGCTGTTTTAGACCGAAACGATCTAAATCTGAACACATCGGTTTTACTAGTGTCCCTGTGACACGCGTCACAACCTTTTCTCTTATAACTGCGCGAAAAGCATGTATTCTTGCTTAATACAGCGAAACAAGCTGTTTTAGACCGAAACGAGTTAAATCACAACACATCGGTTTTACAAGTGTTCCTCTGATACGCTTCAAAACTTTTTCTCTTATAACTGCGCGAAAAGCATGTATTCGTGCTTAATACGGCGAAACAAGCTGTTTTAGACCGAAACGAGCTAAATCACAACACATCGGTTTTACAAGTGTTCCTCTGATACGCGTCTAAACTTTTTCTCTTATAACTGCGCGAAAAGCATGTATTCGTGCTTAATACAACGAAACAAGCTGTTTTACACCAAAACGAGCTAGATCTGAACACATCGGTTTTACAAGTGTCCCTGTGACACGCGTCAAAACTTTTTCTCTTGTAACTGTGCGAAAAGCATGTATTCGTGCTTAATACAGCGAAACATGCTGTTTTAGACCGAAACGAGCTAAATCTGAACACATCGGTTTTACTAGTGTCCCTGTGACACGCGTCACAACCTTTTCTCTTATAACTGCGCGAAAAGCATGTATTCTTGCTTAATACAGCGAAACAAGCTGTTTTAGACCGAAACGAGTTAAATCACAACACATCGGTTTTACAAGTGTTATTCTGATACGCGTCAAAACTTTTTCTCTTATAACTGCGCGAAAAGCATGTATTCTTGCTTAATACAGCGAAACAAGCTGTTTTAGACCGAAACGAGCTAAATCACAACACATCGGTTTTACAAGTGTCCCTGTGACACGCGTCAAAACTTTTTCTCTTATAACTGCGCGAAAAGCATGTATTCTTGCTTAATACAACGAAACAAGCTGTTTTAGACCGAAACGAGCTAAATCGCAACACATCGGTTTTACAAGTGTTCCTCTGACACGCGTCAAAACTTTTTTCTCTTTTGACTGCGCGAAAAGCATGTATTCGTGCTTAGTTCAACGAAACAAGCTGTTTTAGACCGAAACGAGGTAAATCTGAACACATCGGTTTTACAAGTGTCCCTGTGACACGCGTCAAAACTTTTTCTCTTATAACTGCGCGAAAAGCATGTATTCTTGCTTAATACAGCGAAACAAGCTGTTTTAGACCGAAACGAGCTAAATCACAACACATCGGTTTTACAAGTGTTCCTCTGATACGTTTCTAAACTTTTTCTCTTATAACTGCGCGAAAAGCATGTATTCGTGCTTAATACAACGAAACAAGCTGTTTTAGACCGAAACGAGGTAAATCACAACACATCGGTTTTACAAGTGTTCCTCTGATACGCGTCAAAACTTTTTCTCTTATAACTGCGCGAAAAGCATGTATTCTTGCTTAATACAATGAAACAAGCTGTTTTAGACCGAAACGAGCTAAATCGCAACACATCGGTTTTACAAGTGTTCCTCTGATACGCGTCAAAACTTTTTTCTCTTATAACTGCGCGAAAAGCATGTATTCGTGCTTAGTTCAACGAAACAAGCTGTTTTAGACCGAAACGAGGTAAATCTGAGCACATCTGTTTCACAAGTGTCCCTGTGACACGCGTCTAAATTTTTTCTCTTATAACTGCGCGAAAAGCATGTATTCGTGCTTAATACAACGAAACAAGCTGTTTTACACCAAAACGAGCTAGATCTGAACACATCGGTTTTACAAGTGTCCCTGTGACACGCGTCAAAACTTTTTCTCTTGTAACTGCGCGAAAAACACGTATTCGTGCTTAATACAGCGAAACTTGCTGTTTTAGACCGAAACGAGCTAAATCTGAACACATCGGTTTTACTAGTGTCCCTGTGACACGCGTCACAACCTTTTCTCTTATAACTGCGCGAAAAGCATGTATTCTTGCTTAATACAGCGAAACAAGCTGTTTTAGACCGAAACGAGCTAAATCTGAACACATCGGTTTTACTAGTGTCCCTGTGACACGCGTCAAAACCTTTTCTCTTATAACTGCGCGAAAAGCATGTATTCTTGCTTAATACAGCGAAACAAGCTGTTTTAGACCGAAACGAGTTAAATCACAACACATCGGTTTTACAAGTGTTCCTCTGATACGCTTCAAAACTTTTTCTCTTATAACTGCGCGAAAAGCATGTATTCGTGCTTAATACGGCGAAACAAGCTGTTTTAGACCGAAACGAGCTAAATCACAACACATCGGTTTTACAAGTGTCCCTGTGACACGCGTCAAAACTTTTTCTCTTATAACTGCGCGAAAAGCATGTATTCTTGCTTAATACAGCGAAACAAGCTGTTTTAGACCGAAACGAGCTAAATCACAACACATCGGTTTTACAAGTGTTATTCTGATACGCGTCAAAACTTTTTCTCTTATAACTGCGCGAAAAGCATGTATTCTTGCTTAATACAACGAAACAAGCTGTTTTAGACCGAAACGAGCTAAATCACAACACATCGGTTTTACAAGTGTCCCTGTGACACGCGTCAAAACTTTTTCTCTTATAACTGCGCGAAAAGCTTGTATTCTTGCTTAATACAGCGAAACAAGCTGTTTTAGACCGAAACGAGCTAAATCGCAACACATCGGTTTTACAAGTGTTCCTCTGACACGCGTCAAAACTTTTTTTTCTTATAACTGCGCGAAAAGCATGTATTCGTGCTTAGTTCAACGAAACAAGCTGTTTTAGACCGAAACGAGGTAAATCTGAACACCGGTTTTACAAGTGTCCCTGTGACACGCGTCAAAACTTTTTCTCTTATAACTGCGCGAAAAGCATGTATTCTTGCTTAATACAGCGAAACAAGCTGTTTTAGACCGAAACGAGCTAAATCACGACACATCGGTTTTACAAGTGTTCCTCTGATACGCGTCTAAACTTTTTCTCTTATAACTGCGCGAAAAGCATGTATTCGTGCTTAATACAACGAGATAGATAAGCGGGCGAGTTGGTGATACATAATGCAAAAAAACAGCGCGAACAAACGGGGACTAGACGAAGAATACACAGGACCAAGCGCTGTTCTCAACTAAAGTTTAATCACAGGAAGCACACTTATAAAAGGAAAGAGAAAACGAAAAAAACACAAAATCAGAACGCATGTGTTACTATGTGATGTCCAGATATGCAACTTCACAGTCACGCAGGAGCAGGGATGGTTGGCTGACACATAATCTTGGTTTCTTTTTCATGTTATACGCCTCGATAATTTCCCTGGTCAACTGGTCGGGGTGTTTGTACAAAATGTCAGTAAAATGCAAGGACGGAAAACATGATTGACACTCACGGCAATGATCAGCTAGATTAGTGGAGCGATTAGATTCTAATGAATTGAGATGTTCTCCGAGTCGTGTGTTGATACAACGTCCCGTTTGCCCAATGTATATCTGACCACAGGATAGGGGGATTTTATAAACTACCCCTTTGGAGCACGGCACAAAACTTTTAGCGTGCTTAACACCACAGGACGTTACAGATTTCTTGGGGTTGCGGGACTTATTTTCTACTGCTGAACAAATTTTACTGAGCTTATTCGCGGCCGAAAAAACCACATCAACTTTATACCTATGGGCCACATTTTTAATACCATGAGACAGGCGATGCACATAGGGAAGGACTGCGAACTTTTTCCGTTTCTGTTCTTTCTGTGAAGACGGCAGCAATGTCGGCGCTTTAAGCTTTTTAATTATTTTATTGCAACCCAAAGTGATAAGCTCAGCTGGATATCCTGCTTCCTTTAGTCTCTTAGCCTGATTATCAAAGCTTTCTTGCATAGCATGGTGACAAGATTTTGACAACGCAGATGACAAGGATGAAGCGCTTGGTCCTGTGTATTCTTCGTCTAGTCCCCGTTTGTTCGCGCTGTTTTTTTGCATTAATACAACGAAACAAGCTGTTTTAGACCGAAACGAGGTAAATCTGAACACATCGGTTTTACAAGTGTTCCTCTGATACGCGTCAAAACTTTTTCTCTTATAACTGCGCGAAAAGCATGTATTCTTGCTTAATGCAACGAAACAAGCTGTTTTAGACCGAAACGAGGTAAATCACAACACATCGGTTTTACAAGTGTTCCTCTGATACGCGTCAAAACTTTTTCTCTTATAACTGCGCGAAAAGCATGTATTCTTGCTTAATACAGCGAAACAAGCTGTTTTAGACCGAAACGAGCTAAATCACGACACATCGGTTTTACAAGTGTTCCTCTGATACGCGTCTAAACTTTTTCTCTTATAACTGCGCGAAAAGCATGTATTCGTGCTTAATACAACGAAACAAGCTGTTTTAGACCGAAACGAGGTAAATCTGAACACATCGGTTTTACAAGTGTTCCTCTGATACGCGTCAAAACTTTTTCTCTTATAACTGCGCGAAAAGCATGTATTCTTGCTTAATACAACGAAACAAGCTGTTTTAGACCGAAACGAGGTAAATCACAACACATCGGTTTTACAAGTGTTCCTCTGATACGCGTCAAAACTTTTTCTCTTATAACTGCGCGAAAAGCATGTATTCTTGCTTAATACAATGAAACAAGCTGTTTTAGACCGAAACGAGCTAAATCGCAACACATCGGTTTTACAAGTGTTCCTCTGATACGCGTCAAAACTTTTTTCTCTTATAACTGCGCGAAAAGCATGTATTCGTGCTTAGTTCAACGAAACAAGCTGTTTTAGACCGAAACGAGGTAAATCTGAGCACATCTGTTTCACAAGTGACCCTGTGACACGCGTCAAAACTTTTTGTCTTATAACTGCGCGAAAAGCATGTATTCTTGCTTACTACAGCGAAACAAGCTGTTTTAGACCGAAACGAGCTAAATCACAACACATCGGTTTTACAAGTGTTCCTCTGATACGCGTCAAAACTTTTTTTCTTATAACTGCGCGAAAAGCATGTATTCTTGCTTAATACAACGAAACAAGCTGTTTTAGACCGAAACGAGCTAAATCACAACACATCGGTTTTACAAGTGTTCCTCTGATACGCGTCTAAATTTTTTCTCTTATAACTGCGCGAAAAGCATGTATTCGTGCTTAATACAACGAAACAAGCTGTTTTACACCAAAACGAGCTAGATCTGAACACATCGGTTTTACAAGTGTCCCTGTGACACGCGTCAAAACTTTTTCTCTTGTAACTGCGCGAAAAGCACGTATTCTTGCTTAATACAGCGAAACAAGCTGTTTTAGACAGAAACGAGTTAAATCTGAACACATCGGTTTTACAAGTGTCCCTGTGACACGCGTCAAAACATTTTCTCTTATACCTGAGCGAAAAGCATGTATTCGTGCTTAATACAGCGAAACTTGCTGTTTTAGACCGAAACGAGCTAAATCTGAACACATCGGTTTTACTAGTGTCCCTGTGACACGCGTCACAACCTTTTCTCTTATAACTGCGCGAAAAGCATGTATTCTTGCTTAATACAGCGAAACAAGCTGTTTTAGACCGAAACGAGCTAAATCTGAACACATCGGTTTTGCTAGTGTCCCTGTGACACGCGTCACAACCTTTTCTCTTATAACTGCGCGAAAAGCATGTATTCTTGCTTAATACAGCGAAACAAGCTGTTTTAGACCGAAACGAGTTAAATCACAACACATCGGTTTTACAAGTGTTCCTCTGATACGCGTCAAAACTTTTTCTCCTATAACTGCGCGAAAAGCATGTATTCCTGCTTAATACGGCGAAACAAGCTGTTTTAGACCGAAACGAGCTAAATCGCAACACATCGGTTTTACAAGTGTTCCTCTGATACGCGTCAAAACTTTTTTCTCTTATAACTGCGCGAAAAGCATGTATTCGTGCTTAGTTCAACGAAACAAGCTGTTTTAGACCGAAACGAGCTAAATCACAACACATCGGTTTTACAAGTGTTATTCTGATACGCGTCAAAACTTTTTCTCTTATAACTGCGCGAAAAGCACGTATTCTTCCTTAATACAGCGAAACAAGCTGTTTTAGATCGAAACGAGCTAAATCACAACACATCGGTTTTACAAGTGTCCCTGTGACACGCGTCAAAACTTTTTCTCTTATAACTGCGCGAAAAGCATGTATTCTTGCTTAATACAGCGAAACAAGCTGTTTTAGACCGAAACGAGCTAAATCACAACACATCGGTTTTACAAGTGTTATTCTGATACGCGTCAAAACTTTTTCTCTTATAACTGCGCGAAAAGCATGTATTCTTGCTTAATACAACGAAACAAGCTGTTTTAGACCGAAACGAGCTAAATCACAACACATCGGTTTTACAAGTGTCCCTGTGACACGCGTCAAAACTTTTTCCCTTATAACTGCGCGAAAAGCTTGTATTCTTGCTTAATACAGCGAAACAAGCTGTTTTAGACCGAAACGAGCTAAATCGCAACACATCGGTTTTACAAGTTTTCCTCTGACACGCGTCAAAACTTTTTTCTCTTATAACTGCGCGAAAAGCATGTATTCGTGCTTAGTTCAACGAAACAAGCTGTTTTAGACCGAAACGAGGTAAATCTGAACACATCGGTTTTACAAGTGTCCCTGTGACACGCGTCAAAACGTTTTCTCCTATAACTGCGCGAAAAGCATGTATTCTTGC